>NC_139512.1:346312725-346342725 GCF_947247035.1 Vipera ursinii | reverse complement strand
ACTAATGGTGTTTATGATGGAGGTAGATTAAGTCCTTGGATCATCTGGTTGTTGATTTTACCATGCAGGAAAACAAAATCTGATGCTGCACAGACAGAATTACAGTGGGAACATGGAACAACAACAACAAAACCCCCATAAAACACGGGCAAGTTCAACATAGTGAAAGATGAACTAAATCAACTACACATTAGCATAGGCACCAGTAGAAATTGACTGGAATTGGGCATCCTCCATCAGAAAATTATATTGCTTACCACTCAGGAGACAGAAAACAAAGGAGGAACATTTTTATCCCAAAGGTGTTTTTCCAAAAGGCAACTGGGCTTTCTTTGTTTTTTTTTTCCTTGAAGACCTTTCACTTCTCATCCAAGAAGCTTCTTGGATGAGAAGTGAAACGTTTTCAAGGAAACAAAAAACCAAGGTCCAGTTGCCCTTTTAAAAAGCACCTTTCTGATAACCATGACCTGGATGACTGAGAATCTCCATAGACAGAAGAACATAATTGCTTTCATCGTGAGGAAGTATATAGCCAAGACGGGGCTTAGATGCAGTGCAGTCAAAGATCAAATAATACCAATTAAACCTCTCAGATAACCCTTCGATAATCATTGATGCAGAGAAAGAAGAGGAGGACAAGTTTTAATGTCAAGTCCAATCTGAAATCAACAGAACATTCAAGCGTGATAGGCTGTTTATGGTTGCGGATTGTAATGCCAACATTGAAAACAGTAACGAGAAAAAACCCAGAATGCCTAGAAAAAAGCAATTTAGCAGAAGAATGGGTTATCCATTTCTGCCAAACTAGTCCTTTTTGCATTGCTAATATTAAAGGTTTACCTGCATGAATACTAAAAGCTGATACTGACTTCATTGCCCATAATCACTCACCACAAATGTAAGCCCAATACTTAGCAGTATTTGACTGATTGGTTATCTCTATGGAGATTCTCAGTCATCCAGGTCATGGTTGTCCCAAAGGTGCTTTTTCAGGAGGCCACTGGACTTTCTTGTTTTTCTTTGAAGATGTTTTGCTTCTCACCCAAGAAGCTTCTTCAGCTCGGGCGGGATGGTGGGGAATGGAAGGATTTATATTCCTTGCAGACAGCTGGTCATTTGCCTTCTTTGAGAGAATCGTTGAGGCCACCTGGAGGTTTACCTGTGTCCTCAGGGCCACCTGAGTGGTGCAAATGGGTGTGGAGCCTTCTCGGCTTCAGGATGTCTTCTGCCCTGTGTCCCTTCACTGTTGGAGATAGGCGCAGGTGTTGGGGATGAGTCTGTGTTGTCTGCATCTCAAACGGAAGATGCAAATGGTTTCTGTCGTCTGCAACGTTTCTTGGAAATCCGTTCATACTCCGTGGATAAGAAATGAAACATCTTCCAAGAAAAACAAGAAAGTCCCCTTGCTGCCTGAAAAAGCACCTTTGGGACGATTGATGGATTTTGTTCCATCAAGTTGGTATTGACTCTTAGCAAACACATAGATAGATTTTCTGCCCCCAATTTGGTCTTTCAAGCCTTCCAATTGTGCACCCAGCACTTCTGTAATTACATCTATCTATCTTGCTGCTGGTGGTTCTCTTCTCTTCTTTCCTTCTACCTGTCCCAGCATCAGAGCCTTCTCCAGAGAGCTAGTCTTTGCATGATACTGCATGTCCAAAGTAGAATATTTTTTAACCTGGTCACATTTTATTTATTTATTTATTTGTTTTTGGGACTTATATGCCGCCCTATCTCCCGAAGGACTCAGGGCGGCTAACAACAATAAAAACAACAATATAAAAATTAAAAAAAAAAGAATTAAATAACAGCCCCAAAATAAATTAACTACACAGTTAAAAAATTAAAACATATTTAAAAACCCATCATCAATCCAGGTCAGCCTGATGGAAGATTAATTTATTCATTGACCTATTTGTTTTTTTTTGGCTGTCCGCACTATTGCTCAGGCTTCAATGTATATCTCCAAGAAAAAGTGGATTAAAAGAAAAGACAGGAATGCTGTGAATGTATAGGTAGTCCTCGACTTACAACTACAATTGGGACTAGAACTTCCATCACTAGGCAACATTGTCATTAAGTGAGTCACACCCAATTTTGCAAACTTTTTTTGATGCAGTTCTTAAGTGAATCATCTGATTTTAATCTGGCTTCATTCATTGACTTTGCTTGTTGGAAGCCTCTTGGCTGCTTGGTAACTGGCATGTATTTATGAAGGTTACAGTATTCTTGGGGTTATTTTTGCTTCTTGGAAGCCTCATCACAATATTGCAAATAGTGATCAAGTAATTCCAGAATATGTCTATGGAGATTCTCAGTCATCCAAGTCATGATTATCCCAAAAGGTGCCTTTTTAAAACGTAACTGGACTTACTTGTTTTTCTTTGCAGACGTTTCGCTTCTTATCCAAGAAGCTTCTTCAGCTCTGACCTGGATGGTGGGGGAATGGAAGGATTTATATTTTTTTGCAGCCAGCTGGTCATTTGCATTCTTTTAGTGAGTTGTTAAGGGAACCTGGAGGTTTATCTGTGCCATCAGGGTCACCACTTCACGAATGCATGGCACAACATAGGAGAACAAACCCATCAGGACAAGATTCAGAAGTCCATCTGCATGTAAAAGACAAAGGCCACTCTTTTGAGGACAGCAAAGTCCACATTGTGGACAGAGAGGACACTGCTTGAAAGAGGGGTCAAAAAGGCCATCTATGTCAAAACTGAACAGCCCTCCCTCAACAGAGGGGGAGGGATACAACATCATCTATCTCCTGGTCTACAACACAGTCCTTTTAACAGTTCCAAGAAGGCTCCACACTACACTCATTTGCCCTACTCAGGTGACCCTGAGGACACAGATAAACTTCCATATGGCTCACTAAACTCACTAAAAGAATGCAAATGACCAGCTGGCTGCAAAGAATATATATCCTTCCATTCCCCCACCATCCAGTCAGAGCCGAAGAAGCTTCTTGGATGAGAAGCGAAACATCTTCAAAGAAAAAACAAGTAAGCCATGTTACCTCTTGAAAAAATACCTTTTGGGATAACCATGACTTAGATGACTGAGAATCTCCACAGACATATTCTGCAGTTACTCAACCACTATTTGCAGTATTGTGAAGAGGCTTCCAACAAGCAAAAATAAGCCCAGAATAATGTAACCTTCATAAATACATGCCAGTTTCCAAGCACCCAAACTTTCATCACAATGACGATGCTGCTGTTGTGATTCAGGGTCAGCCTGTGGGTTCGGCAGTTGGGTCGGACGACTCAGAGGAGGAGGAGGGGGGTGTTGAAGACCTTGCTGAGGGGGTTGAAGATCTTGCTGATGAGAGCCCTCAGCCAGGCCCCTCCCACTTGGTCACCACAGAGACCCAGCTATGTGAGCCTGACAGCGTGGATGAAGATAACCCACAGCTGGCCCTGTTCAAGGATGCCCGACGCAGGAGGCAGTCAATTAGGAGTAAACAGAGGAAGGCAATGGGGCTTCTCGGAAAGAGGCAGAGAGAAGCCACGCCCTGAACTCTATATAAGGGGAATGTGTGGGAGGGCTCGTTTGCTGAAGGCAACCGCTTGGATCCGCTTGGATAGTTCCTGTTTCTTAAAGCTCCTGTTTCTTGGTTTGTCTTGTTCCGTTTGTTTTTGTAGCAATAAATTTGGCAGGTGTAATTCCAGCCTCTTGCCTTCTTGTAAAAGGGGTTGTCCCTGCCTTTTTTGCAGGGCCGGTAGCAGGCTGGTACAGAACAGCTGCGAGGATCCTAAGACTGGTCACAAGTAACTTTTTTCATTGCTGTTGTAACTATTCAGTCATTAAACAAATGGTCATAAGTCAAAGACTACCTTTATTTAGAAAGGGATATGGCTGCTGGGTTAGATAATGAAACTAGAGAAGTGGATGTGGTTTGCTTAGGAAGTGATTTGCTTATGGCTTATTTAACATGTACATGAAGACGGTATCTGTGCTTGATGACTGGAAAAGTGCTGTTGTTGTTGTTCCCCTATTCAGAGAAGAAAAAAAAAATCAGCCAGGATAAATGCCCAAAGTAAAGAAGCATTAGTTTACTAAGCGCATCTAGGCAAGGATTTGGCAGAATTCAGATTGCAAGGTGACAGTGGGCAAAATTTAGAATTGCAGTAAAGCTTTGTGTCATGCCCCAATTCCTTCTCTTAAATGATCCTGGAGAAATGCAGGGCTGTAAAAAAAATATGGTATATTTGTTGATTTAAAGCAAGTGTATGATAAAGTATATAGCCTTAAGCAGTGGAATATGGATCTTGAAGGTTGCTTGCTGAATACAATCACAGCAGGGATGATGGAAGGAAAGCAGGCGTGAGAATCAATTGAATGCTTCAGGAACACTTCAGCACTGAACAGGAGGTAAGATAAAGATGTGTGAAACAGATATCTTTCATTTTTAATGTGTAAAGAATGTTTATGATGATACCATAAGCAGGTTGATTAGGGATATGAATTAACATGCAGATGATGTTCAGTTGGATGAGATCCTGAATGATTTGCAGCAAATGTCAAATAAAGTGTATTGTGTTTCAGAGGGAAAATGAATAATTGGCAAAATGAACAAATGAAATTCTGTATCGTGGTACTATGCTTACTTCCCCCCCCCTCCTTCCGTTCAGTAGTATTCAGTTCTCAAAGACTGCCTGGCATTTTCTTGGCAAGGTGTTTCAGAAGTAATTTGTCACTGTTTGCTTCTTAGGGTTGAAAAAAGATGACTGGCCCAAGGTCAACCAGCCAGTCCAAGGCAGGACTAGAACTCATGATCTCCCATCTCTATCCCTTAACCTTAACCAAGTTACCAAACTGGCTGTAAGTACAGGTAGTCCTCCACTTAATGACCACAGTTGGAACAGAATTACTATTGCTAAGGAAGTGGCTGTTAAGTGGGACTTGCCTAATTTTATGGCTTTCTTGCCACGGTGGTTAAGGAAATGGTTGCAGTTGCTAAGTGAATCACATGATGGTTCAGCAAATCCAGCTTTTCCAATTGACTTTGCATGTTGCAAGCTGGCTAGGAAGGCCACAAATAGAATAGCGTAACCCCAGAATGCTGCAGTCATCATAAATACATGCCAGTTGCCAAGGGCCTGATTTTTTTTTTTATCACAGGACCAAAGGGGGCTGCAACAGCCACAACTGTAAGGACCAGGGCACGTCACTTTTCAGTGCTGTTGTGACTCTGAAACGGTCACTAAACAAATGGTTGCAAGTTGAGGACTACCTGTGTGCTTAATAAAGATGGGAAAGTAGAGAGGTTTTCAGCTGTGCAAATGCTGGTGAAAAAGTCATGAGTGCTGTGTGGTTGTTTTGAGGGATGAATGCTTATGAAGACACACAAAAAAGGATTGTTTCTCCCCACTTTGTGACGCGGAAGTGAGAAATATGTTAGGAGAAACAACGAAAGACGTGGAAGGCAGTGGGAGTGGGCACCCAATGACCCTGGAGATGTAGGCACAGTCACAGTCATGTGTGGCAGAAACGGTGATTCATTCTGTCTGAATGGGATGCCGGTGGTGTCGCTGCATTCTGCACAGCTATTTTGAGAGAATGGGCAGCTGAAAAATATTGTTCCCGTGATAGCCTGTTTACAAACCCTCTTTTGCCTGACTCACTGCAATGTTTAATTGCTGGAAAGACATTATAGAGCTTAGTTTTCTTCTGCCATTATATTTCAGCAGGACCAATGAGAGATGGTAGAGTTTGGGGCAGTTTCGAATACTGACATAAATTTCTCCAATGACCTTTTCTTCAGAGGAAAAAAAAAATCATATTCTCATATGTAAAGCCCAATCTACAGAATGGGCAATTACTTTGTGCCTCCTTGTGGATATCCGTTGCTTCTTTGATATTGACAGAAATGGGTAGACAAGAAACTGGTGTGGACAGCAGTGTTTGCTTTGAAATCCTGATTGAACGCCAGTTGGATTCCTGCAACACATTAAAACCCAAATCTGATTCACCTAAGCTGCAGGTAGTCCTTGATTTACAACCATTTTTTCCATGACTGTTGAAAGTTACAACGGCACTGAAAAAGTGACGTGTGATCATTTTTCAATGACCTTTGCAGCATCCCCAAAGTCATAAGATCAAAATTGGGACGCTTGGCAACTGGCCTGTATTTATGACGGTTGCAGTATCCCAGAGTCATGTGATCACCTTTTGTGACCTTCTGACAAGTCAGTGGGTAAGTCAGATTCACTTAACAACTGTGTTACTAACTTAACAACTGCAATGATTTACTTAACAACTGCGGCAGGAAAGGGTTATAAAATGGAGGGCAACTCACTCAACAACTGGCAACAGAAATTTTGGGTCAATTGTGGTCATAAGTTGAGGACATGCTCCACCCACATAAAATCTGTTGTGGTGTAAAAGGATGCCCTGGTTCATATAGTTTGCAAATAAGTGTTGTGTTTCCTCAGAACAGTGAAGTGCAAACTACCCAACTCTACTGTAGATTGATATCAGCCTTGCGAGGTAGTCCAGGCAAGAAGGACACTCCGGATTACTAACTCTATCTTTGTTGTAAGGTTGCCTTAATAGAATCTTGCAAATCAGCCAACACAGTGCTAGGCTGCATTAACAGAGAGATAGAATCAAGATCACGTGAAGTACTAATACCACTTTACAATGCCTTGGTAAGGCCACATTTGGAATACTGCATCCAGTTTTGGTTACCACGATGTAAAAAAGATGTTGAGACTCTAGAAAGAGTACAGAGAAGAGCAACAAGGGACTGGAGGCTAAAACATATAAGGAACAGTTGCTGGCATTCTCGTCCCAACGAACCACTGAAGCTGTGCAGTGCTTTTAATATGCAGCATTTTTTTTATATGCAACCTTTTTTTTTCAGAGGTTTTTTAATATGCAGCATTTTTTTCCAGAGGTTTTCAATGGTTCCTAAAAGCATTGTGCAGCTTCAGTGCTTTGTTGGCTCGAGAAAAGACATTTCTGTCTGCCATTTTTAATAATAGGTAGTCTGTTTGTAAGTACAAATTCTGATCTGTATACAAATTTGAGTTAAAGCCAGAATTAGGAAAGAATTTGGTCCTAACACGAACACTGCCTGTATCACTTGGAGAGGAGCAACAGTGGGAAAAGGGGAATATCCACATCAGTTGCTTAAAAGTATCTCAGAGGCATTTGTTGAACAAAGCAAGAAACAAAATGTTGGACTAGAATGGGTTTGAATAGAGCCTGCGGGTAGTCCTCGACTTAGAATCATTTGTTTAACGACTGTCTGAAGTTACAACAGTACTGAAAAAAGTGACTTATGCCCGTTTTTCACACTTACGATCTTTGCAGCATCCCCTTGGTCACATGGGAAAAATTTGGTTGCTTGGCAACTGGCATATATTTATGCACTGTCCCTGAATCATGTGACCCCCCCTTTTGCGACCTTCTGAAATGCAAAGTCAATGGGGAAGCCAGATTCACTTTAACAGCAGTGTTACTAACTTAACAACTGCAGTGATTCACTTTGTGATAAGAAAGGCCGTAAAATGGGACAAAGCTCACATAACAACACATATTTTGGGCTCAGTTGTGGTCATACGTCAAGGACTACCTGTGTTCTTAGGTGCCTGTGCTTTTATATCAGTTTTTATATCATTTTTTTGCATATCATGCTTACTGGTGAAATTGCATATGATTAAATGCAGCCTAAGATGCAGTCCTACGGGAATAGGGCGGTATATAAATTTAAATAATAAATAATAAATAAATAAAATCTCTTGGTATTAAAGGACGGTATTGGTGCTCAGAGTATCACTAGTAAAGTGTGCCTCTCCGGACTCTGAGACCCAGGATATTTCCAATATTTGAAGCCTCTAGTTGTAATATACAATTCCTCCACTCAGTTTTGAGTAACACAGAAAGTTTTTTTGGGGGGGGGAGGTGTTGTATATTCACTTAACAATTGGTCACTTACTGACCACTCGGGATTATGACAAGCTCCCCAAATGGCATTTACCAACAGTATTTTATCAGTTTATCAAAAGATAAGGATACTGAAGTACAAAGAAAAATGACAACAATGGAAAAATAAGGGAGAAAAAGTGGAGGAGAGAAAAGTGGAGGATAAAGGGGAAAATAAAAAGAAAAAGTACTGACTTCCAACTCCTTTTGGTGAAGGAGAATATGGTAGTAACATAAACCCTCATTTTTTTTTACTTTTATGTTCTACTTTTATCAAAGCAGTCAATTTAGCCATCTCTGCTAATTCCATCAATCTTTGCAGCCATTCATGCTTTGGAGGAACCCAAAAAGTACTTCCAACCTGGTTCCAGATTTCCAATGGTGGCACACACACACAAACACACACACACACATACAGTCACATGACTGCATTTCAGGCACATGCCAACCTTTAGCAATAGCAATAGCACTTAGACTTATATATCGTTTCACAGTGATTTACAGCCCCCTCTAAGTGGTTTACAGAGTCAGCATATTGCCCCCCAAGAAAGGGTCCTCCTTTTACTGAACTCAGAAGGATGGAAGGCTGAGTCAACCTTGAGCTGGTCAGGATCGAACTGCCAAACTGCTAGCAGCCGGCAGTCAGCAGAAGTAGCCTCCAGTACTGCATTCTAACCACTGCGCCACCACGCACCTTTATGATTCATTTCGGTGTTCCATGGTCACGTGATATGATTTACAAAGATATTTTTTTTGGAAACTGGCCTTTTACAATCATGGCTTTAGTTTAATGATCACTGCAAAACAGGTTGTAAAATCGGGTCATTCACCTGGGTACCTTGAGTTATGACCATCATTACATACAACTGAAATTCTGGACTCCATTACAGTCATAATTAGAACTGTATCTTTTTTTTCCTGTTTCATTATGTCTACCCTACTGATCACTTCCCCACCCCCCATTACAATAAAAAAAGATATAACACATAAAAATAGAGATTGCCTTTCGCTCATTACTCATAAAAGTAAATAGCTTGTTTTTACTGTCCATTAAATGGAGCAACATTACCAGAACACTAACCATGCTATTTAAATAAATAAAGAAAGCTATTTATTACCAGCTACTTACAGTAGATGTAACAAACTATTAGTGGACTCACACTTCTTTTGAATTATGCACATTGTCAAAAGGCTGCCATTGTTGCCTGGAGTAACATAAGCTGCAGATTTTTATGACATACTTGAGCAGTTATAGATTCCTTTTTCTGCCTTCTTTGTATTGAATTCCAGTTCTCTATAGGCTCAAAGCTAAACAGCTGCAGAATTTATTCCAAAAATAAGGTAACACTAATGTACTGCAACATTGATTTGATATAACCTTCTCCAAGTGCTCTCTCTCAGCCTCCAGCCAGGATAGACCTATAAAAGAAATAAAACTGCACATAAAGGGAGGCATACTTTAATAAGAAACATTAATAATAATACAATAGAACAGCAGGTGTCTAACTCTGATGATTTAACTAAATAACAGAATAATGGAAGGGACCTAGTCCTACCCTCTGCTCAAGCAGGAGACCTTATACCATTTCAGACAGATGGTTGTCCAATCTCTTACTGTTGTTGTTGTTAGCTGCGAAGTCGTGTCCGACCCATCGCGACCCTATGGACAACGTTCCTCCAGGCCTTCCTGTCCTCTACCATCTTCTGGAGTCCATTTAAGCTCACGCCTACTGCTTCAGTGACTCCATCCAGCCACCTCATTCTCTGTCGTCCCCTTCTTCTATTGCCCTCGATCTTTCCCAGCATTAGGCTCTTCTCCAGTGAGTCCTTCCTTCTTCTCATTAGGTGGCCAAAGTATTTTAGTTTCAGCTTCAGGATCTGGCCTTCTAAAGAGCAGTCAGGGTTGATCTCCTCTAGGACTGACCGGTTTGATCACCTTGCAGTCCAAGGGACTCGCAGGAGTCTTCTCTAGCACCATAGTTCAAAGGCTTCAATTCTTTGGCGCTCAGCCTTTCTTATGGTCCAACTTTCACTGCCATACATTGCAACTGGGAAGACCATAGCCTTGACTATATGCACTTTTGTTGACAGGGTGATGTCTCTGCTTTTTAGTGTGCTGTCTAGATTTGTCATGGTTTTCCTCCCGAGGAGCAAGCATCTTTTAATTTCTTGGCTACAGTCCCCATCTGCAGTGATCTTGGAGCCCAGGAAAATAAAATCTGTCACTACCTCCATTTCTTCCCCATCTATTTGCCAGGAATTGAGAGGGTCGGATGCCATGATCTTGGTTTTCTTAATGTTAAGTTTCAACCCAAGTTTTGCACTCTCCTTCTTCACCCGCAACAAGAGGCTCTTTAGTTCTTCTTCACTATCTGCCATTAGAGTGGTATCATCTGCATATCTTAGGTTGTTGATATTTCTTCTGGAAATCTTAATTCCAACTTTTGATTCATCTAGCCCTGCCTTTCTCATGATGTGCTCTGCATATAAGTTAAATAGGCAGGACGACAGTATACAGCCTTGCCGGACTCCTTTCCCAATTTTGAACCAATCAGTGGTTCCGTGTCCAGTTCTCACTGTTTGCTTCTTGGCCCACATATAGGTTTCTCAAGAGACAAATAAGATGGTCTGGTACTCCCATCTCTTTAAGAACTTGCCACAGTTTGTTATGATCCACACAATCAAAGGCTTTAGCATAGTCAATGAAGCAGAAGTAGATGTTTTTTCTGGAACTCCCTAGTTTTCTCCATGATCCAGAGTATGTTGGCAATTTGATCTCTAGCTCCTATGCCTCTTTAAAATCCTGCCTGTACTTCTGGTAGTTCTCAATTCACATACTGCTGAAGTCTAGCTTGTAGGATTTTAAGCATAACATTACTAGCATGAGAAATGAGTGCAATGGTGCGATAGTTTGAACATTCTTTGGCACTGCCTTTCTTTGGAATTGGAATGTAAACTGATCTTTTCCAATCCTGTGGCCACTATTGACTTTTCCAAATTTGCTGCCAAATTAAGTGTAACACTTTTACTGCATCGTCTTTTAAGATTTTGAATAGCTCAGCTAGAATACTGTCACCTCCACTAGCTTTGTTGTTGCTCAGCTTTTCTAAGTCCCACTTCACATTCTAGGATGTCTGGCTCGAGGTCAGTGACTACCTCATTGTGATTATCAGGGAAGTTAAGCTCATTCTTGTATAGTTCCTCTGTGTAATTTTCCACCTCTTCTTAATCTCTTCTGCCTGTTAGGTCCCTGCCGTTTTGGTCCTTTATCATGCCCATTTTTGCATTAAACATTCCCTTCATCTCTCCAATTTTCTTGAAAAGATCTCTGGTCCTCCCTATTCTATTGTTTTCTTCTATTTCTTTGCACTGTTCATTTAAGAAGGCATTCTTATCTCTTCTAGCTATTCTCTGAAATTCTGCATTCAATTGGGCGTATCTTTCTTTTTCTCCCTTGCCTTTCGCTTCCCTCCTTTCCTCAGCTATTTGCAAAGCTTCCTCAGACAGCCATTTTGCTTTCTTGCATTTCTTTTTCTTTGGGATGGTTTTGGTTGCTACCTCTTGTACAATGTTGCGAACCTCTGTCCATATTTCTTCAGGCACTCTGTCTATCAGATCTAATTCCTTAAATCTATTTGTCACCTCTACTGTATATTCAACAGGGATATGATTTAATTCATACCTGAGTGGTCTAGTGCTTTCCCCTACTTTCTTCAGTTTAAGCCTAAACTTTGCAATGAGAAGCTCATGGTCTGAGCCACAGTCAGCTCCTGGTCTTGTTTTTACTGACTGTATAGAGCTTCTCCATCTTTGGCTTCAGAGCACATAGTCAATCTGATTTCTGTGTTGACCGTCTGGTGATGTCCATGTGTAGAGCCATCTCTTGGGTTGTTGGAAAAGAGTGTTTGCTATGACCATCGTATTCTCTTGACAGAATTTTATCAGCCTATGCCCTGCTTCATTTTGTACTCCAAGGCCAAAATTGCCTGTTATTCTGGTTATCTTTTGGCCTCCTACTTTTGCATTCCAATCCCCCATGATGATAAGAACATCATTTTTTGGTGTTAGTTCTATAAGGTGCTGTAGGGCTTCATAGAACCGGTCAGTTTCATCCTCTTCAGCACTGGTGGTTGGGGCATAGACTTGGACTACTGTGATATTGAATGGTTTGCCTTGGATTCGAACTGAGATCATTCTGTCATTTTGAGGATTGTATCCCAGTATTGCTTTTCCTACTCTTTTATTGACTATGAAGGCTACTCCATTTCTTTTGAGGGATTCTTGCCCGCAGTAGTATACCTGATGGTCATCTGAATTAAATTCACCCATTCCTGTCCATTTTAGTTCGCTGATTCATAAGATGTCGATGTTCAGTCTTGTCATCTCTTGTTTGACCATGTCCAGCTTGCCCTGATTCATGGATCTTACATTCCAGGTTCCTATGGAGAAAAAAATCTTTACAGCATCAGACTTTCCTTTCACCACCAGACACATCCACAGCTGAGCGTCCTTTCGGCTTCGGCCCCGTCGCTTCATTCTTTCTGGCGCTACTAGTACTAGCCCTCTGCTCTTCCCCAGTAGCATATTGGACGCCTTCCGACCTGAGGGTCTCATCTTCCAGCGTCATATTGTTTTGCCTTTTGGTACTGTCCATAGGGTTTTCATGGCAAAGATACTGGAGTGGGTTGCCATTTCCTTCTCCAGTGGATCACGTTTTGTCAGAACTCTCGGCTATGACCTGTCCGTCTTGGGTGGCCCTGCACAGCATAGCTCATAGCTTCATTGAATTACACAAGCCCCTTCGCCACGACAAGGCAGTAATACATGAATGAGAATCTCTTATTAAAAACCTCCAAATGATGGAGAACCCACAATTTCTTAAGGCAAGGTATTCCTCTGGTTTATTATTCTCACTGTTAGGAAACTTCTCCTTAGTTCTGGATTACTTCTCTCAATTAGTTTCCATCCATTGCTTCTTGTCTTGCCTTTTGGTTCCTTAGACAATACTTAATTTTTATATTTTAAGGACTTTGGAGTATCACTTCTATTGTTGTTCCACCTTTTGTGTGGCTCTTTTAAGTTGGTTGTGTGATGAGTACAAATTTTAGTTTATAAACACACATACACAGCTGTCAGCATGTACTATGCAGAGGCTTGTTTACTCTTAATAATTATGCAGAAGAAATTTATTAGCCTGGCATTTAAATGCAAAGATGCTTGACCTTCAGTTCCTGAATTTATATGCAAATAAAAACCCAAATATATGCCAAAAGGTACGCTTTTTTTCTATTATTTTTTCCGATGCTGTTTGCAACATAAACTTGCTCATGTGTATTATGGACAAGTTCTCCCACAAGTGTAATCTATTAGAGGTTTTTTTCCCCAATAATATCAATTTTAGGGAAACATACATTTGGACATTATTCTCTTTTGAAGTTTTTGATACTTTTCTGTATAATTTAATAGTAATGCGGTCATTTGCCATGCACTGGGAACAGGAATGTGGAAAGCTATTTCATCTGAAACACCAAATTTCAGGGACCAACATAGCTACCTTGCATTAGGTTTAAGGTGTCTGATTTCCACCCCCACCCCCTACTGTTAATGTATTTCAAAAGCATTAAACATGTGTAGTGTTTGTGACTTTTTAAAAAAAAAACACATTTATTTCAGCTTTGGTGTCTTCATCTTCTTTTGGTATAAATAAAACTCCTACGCAGTTTATATGCAGCCTAAAAAGTTGTTAGTGGCTGACATGCATTGAGTAGTAAAGGCAAAAAACCTAGAAAGTAGAGGAAGTCCTGCTGTATTTTTAAGGCTACCACACTTTGAAAAAGACATCATTCAAAAGAAGGGCTTGTATCACCCAAACCAAGAGCATAGAAGAAAGTGAAAAAATTCATTCATTCATGTTTCCTTCCCGCCATCCTAGCACACATTCAGTATCTTAAACCCAAAAGGGATCCAACCAAGTAATATATTTATAACTCAGACTGTAGCTGTAAGAGCATTTCTCCCCAACCCAAAATATATGTTCAAATAACAAGGGAGAAGTAACTACTAGCATGGGGGGGGAGTGTTCCACTATAATACAAGCAGTCCAAGGTGTGTGATGATGGCTCAGTGGCTTAATGATGCTGGAGATGGTCTCTGCTCCAGCAGTTCAAGTCCTAGCACTGCATGTCAGGGTGGGGTCCCATCACTCACCTCAGCCTCCACCCACCTTGCAGTCCGAAAGCCTGTCCTATGCAAGAAGATAAAATAGATATCACTTTGTTGGGTGCGGGAGAGAGGCAGGTTTGTGCTCCATGCAGGCAGTCAGATTCCTGCCAGCTTCCTGAACCTTCCCGGTTGTGGCGCTCATTTGCAAGATGGCTCCAGGGAGGGAGGAAACCTTGGATGACACGGCAGGAAAAGCCACTTGTCTTTCTTTCGGGGGCGAAGCCAACTTGCCTTCTTCTGGTACACCATGGGAAGCACCTTAGCGTTTCCTACAACAGAACTGGTACCTTGGCAGCTAAACTACTACTCTGCAATTGCATTGCAGTCTTCTGGCTAATGTCATAGGATGATGATGATGATGATGATGATGATGATGATGATGATGATGATGATGATGATAATAATAATAATAATAATAATAATAATAATAATAATAATAATAATAATAATAATAATAATATAATGGCTTTTTTTTGTCATAGAATGCTCAGAATGGAGTTCCGGCACCTTTTTTCAATGGTACCTTATAGTAAAGGCAAGGCGGGTTGTATGACATGTGATTTCCAGCACCTTTTTCTTTTACAAAAAAGCAATAATAATAATAATAATAATAATAATAATAATAATAATAATAATAATAATAATAATAATAATAATAAAGCTAGTCATTGTGGTTGTTAAATGAATCACAAGGTCATTAAGCAAATCCATTCTCCTGAATGGGCATTATTGTACAGGAAACTGGCAAACAATGTCAGAAACTGGTGGAAAACATGGCAAATTGCAGTCACATAACCATGGAATACTGCAACTGGTTGTAAATGTGAGCTGGTTGCCAAGTGCCCGAAATGCAACCATATGACCATGGTGGGAGGATGCAGCAGTCATAACTTTGTGGAAGGGTTTTAAGTAACTTTTTTTGGAGGGAACGTCCATTGTAAGTTTGAACGGTCATTAAGCATCTGGTTGGTAAGTGAGAACCAAGCAATGGACATCCCAACCACTGTCTTTACTAAAATATCCTTCCAGTCAAAGTGACTGTAAGCCTGACAATAGATTGACAAAAGATGATATAGGGCGGTGGTCCCCAACCTCTTTGACTTAGCTGCCCAGTGCAGAGGAGGGGGGAGCACACAGCTCCATTTGTGGAAGTGGAGCTTTGCATGTGAGCATGTTGACCCACTGCTCGTGCAAGTGGAGCTTCAAGCATGCACACATGCTCACCTGTCATTTGTGCAGCCCCATTTCATGTCATTTCCTTGCTGTTTATCCCTTTTACACTACCTTTAGCTTCACATTTTTACACCTTTTAATCTGGCTTCTGCTCACATCCTCAGGTTACTTTTAGACTACTGTTTTTCAGACTTAGCAACTTTAAGATGCATGGACACCATACTGACCAGGGAACTCTGAGAGAAGAAGTCCATATATCTTATAGTTACCAAGTTTTAAAAACACTGCTTTAGATTAAATCCCAACAATTGTCTTAATTTTCTACAATTTTCCACTGACACAGGGAGCATCGTATTAACACAAAACTCAAAAGTCTTAATGAAGATTTAAAGGTTTTAAAATCCACACTGCCTAACCATTTTCTAAAAGTATCACAATGAATAAGTGTGCTATAGGTCAGTGTTTCTTAAATGTTTTATTCTCGGGATGCTTTCCCACTTTTAAAAATTATGGAGGACCCCCAAAGAGCCTCTTATATTAAAAACTAAAATGGATGCTTTAGTAGGATATTTATTGATTCACATTAAAATAACAATATTAAACTTCTTGGACATCACCATAAGAAATTTTCATGAAGAAGCCCTATTTAAAAAAACAAAAAACAAAATAATAATAATGAGAAGCCTGGCATTGTTTTACTTTTCTGCCAAGATCTTCATTATCTGGCAAATAATTTTGATTTTGAGACCCCTGAGAGGGCCTTGGGGGACTCCTTCAGACCACAGTTTAAGAATCACTGCTATAGATACTGCATTTGTGTGTCTATACATGTATATGTGTTCTTTAAAAAGTATAGTAGCTCTGTGTTCATTATACTTTGATATGTGGGTTGGATCAAAAAAATATCATTCTGAAAATTTGCTTTCATCAAGGCCTTCTTTTAAGTTAAAAAGAAAATTATGCATCAGGATAATGGAGAATGATACATATACAGAAACAGAATCATAAAGCTGCTATTTTAATTCTTAAAACAACTACAGAAATTGATATCTTGATGACAGTGGAATGGAAAGGGGTGGGATGGGTTGGGATGGGATGGGACGGGACAGAACGGAACGGAATGGAACGGAACAGAGCAGTATAGAATAATAGGGCTGGAAGGTGTTACGTATTGAGCTTCTGGGGAATACCTTACCACGTGTACGCTGGAAAGCTAACGGTTCTCCAGCAGCACAGATAGGACTTTCCAGTCCTGACTGCAGTCAACTTTGCGGGAATGATGGGTTCAATCTGACTGGTTGTTTAGACTATGGGAGACTATATAAAGACTGCATGGTTACCCTTAATCCTCAGTACAGTTATAGTTATGAATAAAGCAACTGTTCTTCTGTACTCATCTGCCTGGCGTCTTTCCTGCTCGTCCGAACCCAAAACATAACAGAAGAGATCTTGGAGATCTTGTCCAACCTTCTCCCCAAGGCAGGAGTCCTTATACCGTTCATGAAAAAGAGTTGTCCAATCTTTTCTTGAAAACCTCCAGTGATGGAGCACCCACAACTCAAGGAGACAATCTTCCATTGATTAATCATTCTCACTGCCAGGAAATTTCTCCTTAGCTCCAGGTTGATCTCTCTTTAACGAGCTTCCACCTGTTGTTTCTTATCCTGCCCTCCAAGTGCTTTGGAGAATAAGTTCACTCCCTTTCCTCTGTGACAGCCCCTCAAGTAGTAGGGTCTTTGATTTTAAAAAAAGGTCTTAGAAAACTTGCTATTTAGTCACGGCAATTCAGAATTTAGCTTTGGATTGCCCTTATGGGTATGGGCATTATCCATCCATTTTTATATTAAATTTGGGCTGTTGGAGAATATTTCAAGAAGTCAGGAGTCATGACTGAAAGGTCGGGCACATAACATGGCTAGGAAAACTGCTGATCACTTGCCATATGTGCAGATATAAACTCCAGCTTGTCATATGATAAAAGGAAGCCTACATGGAATGGAAATAAATGATAGTAAAGTAACAAAAGTATAGCAAAATGTTAGTGAAAATGGAACAACTCAGCACATTAGAGTCGAAGACATCTCTAAAGCCAGAAATGATTGTGAAATAGGGCCAGGAGGAGGATAAATAGAGTCCACCTGCTGAGAATTATCACTGGAGGAGCCAGCTATTGCCTCAAAAGCAGTAAGATGTGGAATATGAGTGGGGTGGGCTATAGTAGGGGGCTTCAAAGGCTGCAGAATGTCTTATGCTTGATTTAGAATTTCCTGCAACTGCCCTTAAGTGTTGCTGCCTACCTGTGCTGCGAAGGGGTTGATGGATAAGCAGAAGTTGCAGATAGCTGCAGATGAGCCAATGTGCATGTTATGTATTGGGCTCAATTGTAACACCACGTGGTAAGCTGGAGCAGCTAACGGCTCTCCAGCAACCCAGACTCCAGGTCTCCAGTGCTGCTATTGGCTGCTATTGGCTGCCCCTAGGGTTGCTTTAAACCCATTGGCTGCCACCTAGGGGCCAGGCTATAAATTGCTGCAAGCTGCAGCCCAATTCTCAGTTCAGATCCTGTTTATCTTTGACTGTGCATTTTTGTTCTTACACCACCTCAAAAGTAAACTACTTTTTGCTTTTACAACTCAGTATACTCTTGTGGTTACTGTGTGACTCTTACTGCTCTCAGTACCCTTCCTTTTCTGTGCAGCTCTTTGGTAGCACAAGGAGACCTTTGCACAACAATCCCTAACAAGATGTCTTCCCAAAGGAAGACATATCCTTCTTTTTATCCTGATATTGTCCATCCAACAGGCATAACCTTAAAATAAATATTATTCAGATTTATTTTTTTTACTGTCTTGGGATTTTCTTTGGAGAGAGGGAGACTGTTTTCACAGCAGCAGTCATTCAAACTTTTGTATATCCTGACCTTGTAAGCTGCCTCCTCCTTGTCCATTAACAGACCTGACAGCCTTGATTTATGGTACTTTAATTGATTTTCTGATTCCAGCAAACGGCTTCAATCCAGCCTCTTCAAATCTACAGTGTAGTCTTTAGATCACAAGACCCTTCATATATTTCTATGGTGAAATTTGAAAAGCATATTGTCATCAATTCTATATTATTCCTAGCCATATGCTCTGGAAAATACAGTGATTCGTTGGAAAAATATGGCCATTAAAAAGCCAGTTTTTCTAAATTTGAAAAAAATATCATTTCATATACATGTAGACTGAAGTAGATTCTGCTTTTTTTGCTGTAATGTTTGTCATAGGTGCTAAGAACTAAGAACTATGTTTATTTGTTTGTTTGTTTCATTGATTTCATTTCTGTACCTGCCCATCTCAACGGGTGCCTCTGGGCAATGTACTTCATAAAATAGAAAAATGATTAAAAACAACTATGAAAACAGATCAAACTAAATATATACAGCACCAGGTAAAGCTGTTGCTGTGGCCATTAACACAGCCAGGAAATAGGGCCCTTAACACCGTAAGGGCCCCAGGTCCAGGCAAACAACCAAGTCCTCATAGCCTTAGGAAAGGTCTGTGTAGTCAGGGTCATCCTGATATCTGAAGGGAGAATATTCCAGAGAACAGGAATGACAGAAGAGAAGGCATGTCTCTTGGTTCCTGCCAGTTGGCATTCCTTAGCTGATGGGACCCAGAGTATGCCCAACCTACCTGACTAAATTGGATGGGTAGGATGAGAATTGGTTGAGAAGACAGTCCCTAAGGTAACCTGGCCCCAGCCATGAAAGACTTTAAAGGTGACAACTAGCATCTTGAATTGCACCTGGAAACACACAGGTCACCAGGGCAGCTCCTGAAGCAGTGATGTTACATGTGTTGTGTATCCGGCACCTTATGCCGTCCATACAGCCACATTCTGCACCAGTTGAAGCTTCTGAATAGTCTTCAAGGACAGCCCCATGTACCATGCATTGCAGTAGTCCAGACAAGACTACTTTCCAATTGTCCATGTCCTTGGATGGTTATATCTCTGATAGTCCTAGCTTTGTTGCTATTTATGAGACAAACTACCATAAAACTTGCCTTCTGTTTCTTTATTGTTTATGTCTGTTCTTCCTTCCATTACTTCTCCATCTTCCCCATAATCTCCCAATACAGTATGTGGCAAAATCTGGCTGCATCTTTCCTTGATCCTCTTGAAAGCACCACAAACTTTCTCTTTCTCAACAATTGCCTCTTAGTTTGTGGCGTTGGGGAAAACAAACCAGGCTGGATACATTTAGGGATATGATGGACCTCCCTCTCCCCAAATGATGACTGAAACAATTGGAAAGTACGGTTTTAGCTACCACCTTTCCTTCTAATTCTCAATAATTAGCAGGCCATAATCATCAGGTGTCTTTCTCAGCAAATGTTTAAGATAAGTGCTTCTTCCATGATTCCTGCTTAACACGATCCAGTTCTCACTGTCAAAAAATTCCTCCTTAGTTTTACTGTAGGTTGCTTCTGTCCTTGATTAGTTTCTATCCATGGCTTCTTGTCCAGCCTTCTGGTGCTTTGGAGAATAGTTAGCCCTTAGTTCTTTGTTGCAGCCCCTCAAATATTGAAACACTGCTATGGTGTCACCCCTATTCCTTCTTTTCACTAGACTCTAAATGATCCGCAAGTAGAACTCTATGTGATCTAGTGTACATCATTGGAATAAGTTTCTGGGTTTAGCCTTTTAGTGGTCAGAATTAATAAAATGACTGAAATCGTCTTGATCAATCAATGTAATCTGATAGCTCTCTAATTCTAGGCTAATATAATGGACACTGAGTTTAATGCAGTGAGTAATGTGGATTAATGGTCATTAGCATTGATGGCAGTGTGATTGCCTCTGAAAGTCGTCTGCTAGGAGACCAGTAGACTTCCTTGAGCAGTTAGTTGACCACTGTGAAAATAAAACTGTTGGGCTACATGAGCTGGGGATCTAATCTAGCAGTGCACTGCTTATTGTACCAATATTGTACTAATACAGGTAATCCTCAACTTAAAACAAGGTAGTCCTTGAGTTACAATGACAGTTTGCACCAGAATTTCCACTGCTAAGCAAGGATGATGTTAAGGGAATCGCTTCTGATTTTATGACCATGTTTGCCATGGTTGTTAAGTGAATCACTGCAGTTAAGTGACCATTCAGCCGTTAATCGAGTCCGGCTTCCCCCTTTGACTTTGCTTGTTGGAAGCCAGCTGGAAAGGGTGCAAAGGGTGATCACAGGAAGCTGCAACCAATGTGTAAATACATTTCAGTTGCCAAACATCCAAATTTTGATAACATGACGTGGGGAGGCGGCAACAGTCTTAATTACAAGGACTGGTCATAAGTCACTTTTTTTCAGTGCTGATGTAACTTTGGCCACTAAACAAATGGTTGCAAGTTGAGGACTACCTGTACTGTGCAGTCTCATGAGATTTCGGGAACTCTGGACACTTCATCAGGTCTCTTCCAACTCTATTCTGTTCTGTTCTGTTCTGTTCTGTTCTATTCCATTTTTATTCTATTCTATTATCCTGTTCTGTTCTATTCTATTATTCTATTCCAGTAGTGGCAAACCTTTTAGAGACTGAGTGCCCAAACTGCAACCCAAAACCCACTTATTTATCGCAAAGTGCCAGGGCCGCATCAGCATTGTGGTGCCCTCAAGGGGGCAGGGAGGCGTCTCTGATTGCCGCCTCTGGCATGCAAAACCCGGGGGCGCAAAAATAAGCCACCGTGCTGCAAGGTGCAAAAACAGTCACCGCTCTACCACAGGGTGCAGATACAAGGCGCTGCACCACGCAAGAATGGGGCAGGGCTACTGAGTAGTATGCAGGCACTAGTCCTGCTTTATTTGCAGCGTGTGCATGCTTGCGGCCCCGTGCACGCATACACACATGTAAAATGCTTCCCCCTCCCTTTTCTTCCAGTCCACCAATCGACAATGGTTGGTGACCTCTGCTCTACCACCTCTACTCAAGCTTGCTAGTCAGCTGCTTTGCCTCTTTTGTGCCAGGCAGGGCTCCTGCTCTGGGAGGCAGTGGTGGCCTGATTGACCTGCTGTTGGCGGTGGTGGGGCACGTGCCAACAGAGGACTTTGAGTGCCACTTCTGGCACATGTGCCATAGGTTCACCACTACTGTTCTATTCTATTCTATTCTATTCTATTCTATTCTATTCTATTCTATTCTATTCTATTCTATTCTATTCTATTCTATTCTATTCTATTCTATTCTATTCTATTCTATTCTATTCTATTGTTCTGTTCTGTTCTGTTATTCTATTCTATTCTATTCTATTCTATTCTATTCTATTCTATTCTATTCTATTCTATTCTATTCTATTGTTCTTTTCTATTCTTCTATTCTATTCTATTCTATTCTATTCTATTCTATTCTATTCTATTCTATTCTATTCTATTCTATTCTATTCTATTCTATTGTTCTGTTCTGTTCTGTTATTCTATTCTATTCTGTTCTTTTCTATTCTATTCTATTTTTCTATTCTATTTTTCTATTCTATTCTATTCTATTCTATTCTATTCTATTCTATTCTATTCTATTCTATTCTATTCTATTCTATTCTATTCTATTCTATTCTATTCTATTCACAGTTGGCACACCCTGAAAACTATTTTTTCAAGCTACAGTAACATTAATCTCCAGTGAGCTTAATGTTTCCTTTCTGATTCTACCCAGATTAATTGGTATTGATAAAATTTATAGAATTGGTATTCTAGGCATTTCTTTAGTAATCTATTTAGTGGAACGACAGATAAGAATTCACTAACCTCATTGATTCCTTTTTTCCCCACACACACATTTTCTGTCACACATATGACTTTTGATAAAGTACAGTAATGTCAGCAGTAAAACGCCTACAAACTTAGATGTTTGGGAAAGTCATTCATTGTCTCTTGCTGATTCCAGGATTAAGCTTCTTCCAAGGTTTTTTTTTCCCCACATTGATAAACTAATAGAGACTCATTTTCCGCATGTTTCTCTATTGTCAATAATTGAGGAAACTCTTTGTCAAAGTTTATTCTGTTTGCCTCCATTGGAGATGGAAAGATAGGTGAACATCACTGCAGTGGTTTACGAGCAAATGGGCATGTGAGTTTTGGATTGGAAGATTATCTGGTGGTCAAGTGGCCAAATTTTGTGATTAGTGTATGAATTTGAAGAGATGGTCGTGAAGTCCAAATTTAAATTCACCGGTGAATTCAAGAAGCACCCATCAGGAGGGAACGTCTCCTGAAGTACAGAAAGATATTTTTATTGTGACCAAGGCTTTTTTTAAAATATAGTCTATTTTTTAACCTTTGAGGGCAAAGACTGGAGATTTTAGAGCATGGGTGTCCAATCCTTTGGCATCCCGGGGCCACATTGAATGAAGAGGAATTGTCTTGGGCCTCATATAAAATATTTAATATAGTTAGTATATATGTATCTATATCTATATCTATATCTATATCTATATCTATATCTATATCTATATCTATATCTATATCTATATCTATATCTATATCTATATCTATCTATCTATCTATCTATCTATCTATCTATCTATCTATCTATCTATCTATATATCCCATAATAATGTTAAAAATCTATGATCTTGTGGGGCCACAATACTGCATGCAAACCATGGGTGGGGAGTTGGACACACCTGTTTTAGAATATCAAATTTGTTGCCTCAATCTCCATGTTGTTCACTCACTTAAATCTCTATGATCTAAAAAAAATTGTTTTGTCAAATAGGCCCATGTTTGTCTCATTGAAACTAGCTACATTGTCCTCTGTTGCACTCTTCTTTTTTCCTCCATTGACTTCAATTTTTCTGTCAGGTGTTTCTAGTAACTTTGCCTTCAGTTTATGTGTCAAAACATCTAACCTTCAGCTTTATTAGTGGTTCTAGTGAACAGTCTGGATTTACTTTGGCTATTATCAAATATTATTTTTCTTCTTCTGATCCAATATATTCTCAACAATTTTCTGCAGGACCACAATTCAAAGGAATCCATTTTTTATTCAGCATGTCTGATGACCCAAGTTTCACTGTCATACATACATATTAGGAAACCATGGTTTTACTATCTGTGCCTTGGGGGTCAATGCGAAGTCTGCACACTATATTAGTTTGTCTCAATCCAAGTGGCAGACATCTTTTATTTCAAGGCTGCAGTTACTATTTCTGTGAATGTTTGAGTCTAGGAATGACAAGTGAGCCCCAAATTTCCATTCCTAAGCAAGACAGTGGTTAAAGGAGTTTTGCCCCATGTTACGATCTTTCTTGGCACAGTTGTTGAGTGAATCACTGCAGTTGTTAACTCAATAACACAGTTGTTCATGGCTTCCCCATTGACTTTGCTTGTCACAAGGTCACAAAAGGTCATCACTTGACTCCTGGACACTGCAAGCGTCATAAATACATGCCAGTTGCCAGGTGTCTGAACTTTGATCATGTGACCACGGGGATGCTGCAACAGTTGTAAGTGTGAAAAGGGTCGTAAATCACTTTTTTTCAGTGCTGTTGTAACTTTGAACTTCGAGGACTACCTGCACGTCACTTTCTTCTCCACCACTTTGTCTATAGTTGGCACTGGGTATCGACATAACATTTATGTTGCTTTGTTTTTTTAACTCATCTCGTGTCAGGAAAGCAAAAACTAGAGAGGGTAAATTATTAATTTAAATTTGGAAATATTAAAAACTTTAACAAAAATAAATATATATAGTTCTCTTTTTGTTTGGTAAGATTGGGCATAAGACAAGATTTTCCACGCTCTTCTTTTTTTTTTTTAATCCCATTTATATCCCGCCCTTCTCCGAAGACTCAGGGTGGCTTACAATCTAAAGCACAAATCAATGTGTTTAGCAATAGCCTTCATTCTATGTATATGCCTGCTTATTAGGGCTTTCGCCACCCCCCCAAGAGGCATTATTACAAAGTCAGCTTTCAATGACAATGAAAGATTCTATAAGTTTTTTTTTTCCTCTCTTCTTATTATGGGAACCATCTCATCAGCACATCTGAAGTTGTTGATGTTCTTCAAGTCCAGAGTTTTGCATATGTTCCTCTTGTGTTTTTCTCCAAAAAAATGTCCAGAGCAAGATAGGACTTTAAAAAAATCTAATGCTGAGCTGGAGTTTCCATTTCATTGCAGAGCCCTGGGCCCATTTAGACTAGACTCATGTGGCTGGTATAAGCCATTCCTTATAAAACATATAATGAACAGTGGCTGGAATTGGGTATGTCTAGTTTAACGAAGAGAAGGACGAGGGGTGACATGATAGCAGTGTTCCAGTATCTCAGGGGCTGCCACAAAGAAGAGGGAGTCAAGCTATTCTTCAAAGCACCTGAAGGCAGGACAAGAAGCAACGGATGAAAACTAACCAAACAGAGAAGCAACCTAGAACTAAGGAGAAAATTCCTTATAGTCAGAACAATTAATCAGTGGAACCACCTGCCTCTAGAAGTTGTGAATGCTCCAACACTGGAAGTTTTAAAGAAGAGATTGGACAACCATTTGCCTGAAATGGTATAGGGTTTCCTGCCTGAGCAGGGGGCTGGACTAGATGACCTCTAAGGTCCCTTCCAACTTTATTATTATTATTATTATTATTATTATTATTATTATTATTATTATTATTGATGCGGTGGCTCAGTGGGTTAGGATGCTGAGCTTGTCAATCAGAAGATCGGCAGTTTGGCGGGTCGAATCCTGAGTGCCGCATAACAGAGTGAGCGCCTGCTACTCGTCCCAGCTTCTGCCAACCTAGCAGTTCGAAAGCACGTAAAAATGCAAGTAGAAAAATAGGGACCACTATGGTGGGAAGGTAACAGTGTTCCGTGTGCCTTTGGCGTCAAGTCATGCCGGCCACATGACCACGGAGACATCCTCGGACAAGTGCTGGCTCTTCGGCTTCCCCTAGAGTCGGAAACGACTAGCACGCATGTGCGGGGGAACCTTTACTATTATTATTATTATTATTATTATTATTATTATTATTATTATTATTGTTGTTGTTGTTGTTGTTGTTGTTGTTGTTGTTGTTGTTGTTGTTTTCCATATATTCCCCTACAAAATTAGAATACTTTCATAGGGCTAAAGTGCCTTCTGTGTCCTATTCCCGTTTTTGCACTGTCTATCTTTTCTTAGGCACTTGCTGATTCAGTGTGTTTAGGGCTCCAGGAAATGACAGTCAGTTCCCTGCAGTTATATTTTAATACAAAGAGTACTCTGGTTGCTAAGAGACTAGTGCTTCAAGAGTTTGGGAATCTTCATGCATAGAAGCATATTTCAGAGTACCAGGCTTTTTCATAGTTAGCAAAACTGAATTTAGGAATGATCTGGAAGACAAATTCTCCCAGATTGCACTAAATACATCTGTTGCCCTTTCCTTATATAAATGGGCAAGAGTTTCTACTCGTCTCTTTTATCTTCAGAATCCTTAACAACTACCCCCCCCTCCTCCTCCTCCTCCTTCTCCTCCTTCTCTTCCTCCTCCTCCTCCTCCTCCTCCTCCCTTCTTCATCCTACCTCCCCCTTCCTCTCACATCCTCTTCCTCTTCCAACTTCTATGTGGCCCTGACTGTGAGTTAATGACACAATGTAATTGTCAAATTCTGGCTGAAGAACCCAACGAAGCAAAACACCAGAGACATTGCGTTCACTAATGTAAACTTTATTAGACATTAGCAAAGCTGGTAAGATAGAAGGGAAGTTAGCTCTGAGGAAACAGCGGAAAGCAGATAATTAAAAGAGTGAAACTTTCCCTCCCCTCTCTGACAGTTCAGGTCCATTGTCCAATATGTCTCCCAGTAATTGCTATGAGAAGAAACTTAAATTTGCCAAAACAACTCTTCAAGGGCTTGGTCTCTCACGTTGATGGGGAACACCTGTGGATCCCCGAACTCTCCCCACTTCCCACCCCTGTGCTGTAGGCAAGCAAGAAGCATTACAGCAGTCCTAAAGGCAGCAGGTTTCATAGCTTGACAGGAATGGTATATGGGAATGACCTTGAGGGACAGGAGGCAGACTAGACAACTGGCCTTTAAAAAGAGATCTCAGCCCACAGAAGAGTTGAGGGCATGGAGTTTCAGAAGAGAGCCTCCCTAATTTTCCAGAGAGTAAAAGGAAATGATGGGAGGGATACTTTTAGTCTTTGCAAGATTCTGTTAATATAGAAAGAATAGAATAGAGCTGAAAGGGACCTTGGAGGTCTTCTAGTCCAGCCTCCTGATCAAGCAGGAGAACCTATACCATCTCAGACACACAGGATGCTACAAATCAGCCAACTAATCCCCTAACAATAACCCCATCAACCAATCATGATGTAACATCACAGCCAACCAATCCGCTTACAGCAACAAAGCCAGCACCCCACACATCCCCACCAGTATTTATAGAGAGATGGCAGCTCTGATCACGCTTCGCTCGCACAAGCACAAAACTGAAGACACCAGCCTGAAGATGACGAGTGGGACCTCATCGAAACGTCGCCAAGACACCCTCAATCCTACATGGGAAAAGACCCAAATACGCCAAGACCTACATATATACATATACATATATATTAGCAATTTGAATAATTTACACAGACACACACACACACACACACACACACACACATACATATATTATATATATATATATATATATATATATATATATATATATATATATATATATATATATATATATATATATATATACATATATATATATATACACACACACACACACACACACACACACACACACACACACACACACATATATATATATATATATATGGATCCTTGGTTTTTCGGGTTTTTCCCCGCGTAGAATTAAAGGTGTAGGCGCAACGTTTCGACGGAATCCCATCCGTCATCATCAGGCTTCTGCTTCCTTCTTCTGGGAGAAGCATGTGGCTCTTGCTCTTTGTTCCTCTTTTTTAAACTGCCAGAGGGGGTGTGTTCTGTGGAGGTGTGCTCTGATTGGGTAGGGGGCCAAGTGTGTTCTGATTGGGTGGGAGTGTGTTTTGAATGGTGGGTGTGTTCTGATTGGGTGGGGGTGTGTTCTGAGTGGATGGGCTGGTCTCAGCTGCCAGCTCCAGAACTGAGCTGGTGAGTTGTGCTGCTTTTGTTCGGCTTCGTGTTTGTGGTGGTGCCATGTTTTTATAGTGGGTGTCAGTTTGCTTATTGTGTGGTTTGGAGGGGTTTAAAGTGGCTGATGTTGCAGCTGTAGTTAGGTTTCTGTTTTGTGGTTGTGTGTCTTTATCGTTGTGGGTTCGGATTTGCTTTTTGAATGGTTGTGTGGTGGTGATGTCATGTGATGTTATCATGAGTTTGGGTCTGGTATCATTCTTGGTGGTTGGGCTTCGTCTGTCAATCAAGGCGGGTTTCCAAATGGCTGGTAGACGAGAGGTATCATCTCGTTTATTCATGCTGTGGGGGCGTTTTTCTATCTCAATGGCTTCTCTGATTATTCTGTTGTTAAAATGTTCAATTTTGGCGATAGTTTTGGTTTTTTTAAAATCAATTTCATGTCCCGTGGCTTCAAAGTGTTGGACCAGGGATGAAGTTTGTTCTCCCTTTCTGAGTGAGTTTTTGTGCTCTTCAATGCGTGCACTTATTCTTCTGTTGGTCTGTCCGATGTATGTGGTGGGGCAGGTGGTGCATGGGATTTCGTATACTCCTTGGTTTTCTAACCCAATTATGTCCTTGGGGTTTCTTAGGATGGTGGATATTTTTCTGTCTGTGTAGAATGCTGTTTTGATGTTGTGTTTTTGGAGGACCTTGCTGATTCTGTCTGTGGTCCCTTTTAAGTATGGGAGGAGGGCTTTGCCATTTTCTTGTTCTCTGTCTTGGGTTTTTGTGGGTGTCTCTCTTTGGATTAAGTTGGTAATCGTGTTTCTTTGGAATCCATTGGCTGTTAGTACATTAGTGAGAGTGTGTAGTTCGGTTTTTAGGTGTTGTTCGTCAGCTAGGTGTTTTGTTCTGGAGATGAGTGTCTTGGCTACGGAGTTGATCTGTGCTGGGTGGTGGTGTGAGAGTGCGTTCAGATAGCGGTTTGTGTGTGTTTTTTTATGGTAGATAGTGTGTCCTAGGGAGCCGTTGGATTTCTTGTAGACTAAGACATCAAGGAAGGGAAGTTGATTGTTAGCTTCTGTTTCCATGGTGAATTGTATTTTGGGGTGTAGGCTATTGAGGTGTATGAGGAAGTCATCCAGTTTTTCTTTGCCGTGTGGCCAGATTACGAAGGTGTCATCTACGTATCTGAGCCAGAGTTTGGGTTTGTGGTTGGATTTTTCCAGAGCGAGGGTTTCAAAGTGTTCCATGTAGAGGTTTGCGATGACAGGTGAGAGGGGTGATCCCATGGGTGCTCCTTCCATTTGTTTGTATCTTTGTCCATTGTAGATGAAGTATGTGTTAGATAGGCAGTGGTTGGTCAGATCTAGGATGTGTTTTGGGGGGTTGTATTTATTTAGGATAGCTGTCAAGGCTTCTTTGATTGGTACTTGGGTGAAGAGGGATACAACATCGAAGCTCACAAGTAGGTCCCAGGGCTGTAAGTTTAGTTTACTTATGATCTCTATGAATTGGAATGAGTTTTGTACGTGTGAGGTGATGGAATTTGCATAAGGCTGTAGTTGTTTGGCAAGAAATTTGGCTAGATTTTGTAGAGGTGAGCCTATGGAGCTGACTATGGGTCTGAGTGGGGTTCCTTCTTTGTGTATCTTGGGCAGACCATAGAGCTTAGGACATCTGGATGATTTTTCTCTGGGAATGATTGTTTTCTGGATCTCTTCACTGATGGGTGTGGCTTTTATTTTTGATTTTGTGGTTTTTTCCAGGTAGGTGGTGGGATCTGTCTTGAGGAGTTTGTATGTGGAGTCTCGGAGTAGGTTGGATAATTTGGTATGGTAGTCAGATGAGTTCATTACCACCGTGGCGTTGCCTTTGTCTGCTGGCAGAATGATTATGCTGGTGTCATTTTTTAGGTTAAGTAGTGCTGTCTGTTCCTCTTTGGGTAAGTTGCTTTTGGGTGGTTTGCTGGTGCAGAGGATGTTGGTAACTTCGAGTCTGATTTTGTTGGCATCATCAGGGTTAATTTTGGTCAGGCTGGATTCGACTCCGCATATAATGGTTTCCGTGGGAATGTGTTTGGGAGTGACTGCAAAATTAAATCCTTTAGACAGGACGTTGGTTTCGGCTATGGTGAGAATCCTATCTGAGATGTTGTGCACAGTTTGTTTCATGTGTTGCTGTGGGAGAGGAGGGGTTTGTTTCTGGCGTTCCTTTAGTCTTCGGAGTTTATTGGTGTGTGTGTCTGTTTTGTAGGCAGTCTCTGTTTCAGCTCTCCAGACAGCGATTTGTTTGAATTTGTCCCAAAGTGTGGGGTGGATCTTGTTGCTGAGTTTGAGGTGAAGTGTGAGGAGGTCTCTGTTGATTCGGTCCAAGAGGAATCTTTTTGTGTGGAGTTCGTTTCTGATTAGGGCCAGTTCTGTTCTTATCAGGATGCGTTTGATGGCTGCAGAGTTGGAGTGGAATTTCAATTGGAAGGATGTGGGGATTAAATTTTGGTCTCGGCAGTTGCGTAGGAATGTGAGGTCACACAGGATGGAAGCTCTTCGTACTTCGAGTTTTTCGTAGGTCTTGGTTAGCTGGTAGATTTCCTCCCCGTAGAGGTAAGATATT
>NC_139512.1:346225995-346312525 GCF_947247035.1 Vipera ursinii | reverse complement strand
GGCATCTAGTCATGCCGGCCACATGACCACGGAGACGTCCTCGGACAAAGTTCTGGCTCTTCGGCTTTGAAATGAAGATGAGCACCGGCCCCTGGAGTCGGAAACGACTAGCACGCATGTGCGGGGCAACCTTTACCTTTACCTTTTACCTACCTCATAGTTTGATTTGTTTTCTTGGGATTTGTGATTGGTTTTGGCTTCTAGAGATTCTAGAGATTGTTCACCTACAAAGAAAGAGTTAGTGGTCCTGCTTGTGTTTTTTGTCTGGAATACTTGACAGGGCTAACACACCAAGGTGTCATCACCAGTCTGAAAAGTGTGCTCACTTTATTTTGGGGAGTTGGGATTTTTTGAAGCCTTCCAGAGGTGCAGTATATTTCTTGTCTGTCAATGGTAAAATTCAGCTTCCTACCATGAGTCAGATGGCAGACTAAGAAGAATGTCAGAAAGCATCCTCTCTCCATTAGCATGCTACTCAAGCTGCCAGCATGCTACACTATTTGAATTCCTATTGCCAGCAGCAGTGGTCTTATCAGGTATACACAGCTGGCTGGTACTTTCCAGAAGGAGGGCAGGGCTGATGGGACAATGTATTCCATCAGGACCTTGCAAGGTGTAGGTAAAATCACCTCCTGATCAAGTTCAGTTGCTGGATGGTAAGCACATTTGGAAGGATGGACAATGGGGTACCAAAAGAAAGTAAAAAACTCACATCTATGTAGTTTTCTTACCTTGGAAATAGCATGGAAGAGATTGGACACTTTCTTCTTCCAGGGTAAGTTTTTTTTTCCTTTTTGACAATCTGTAGCCTCAGGGTTCCTGGGAATTCTCAGTTCAAATCACTAACAACTCTGGCCCTCCTTAGTTTGAAATCCCAGATAAGATTGGCCATGAGCTGCTGCCTGCTAAAACTGAAAAGTTTAACAAACTATGCCAAGGTTTCCTCACATGTCTGGTGAATTGCCTCCAGTTCTGGATCCTACATTTTAGGAAGGGCACTTAACAATTTGGATTGCTTCCAGAAGACTAAAAAGCAAGGTAACAGAATAACAGAGTTGGAAGGGACCTTAGACGTCTTCTAGTCCAAGCCTCTGCTCAAGCAGGAGACCTTATAATATTTCAGACAAATGCCTGTCCAATCACTTCTTAAAAACCTCCAGTGTTGGAGCACCCACAACTTTGGAGCCAAGTCATTCCATTGATTAATTGTTCTCACTGTCAGGAAATTTCTCCTTAGTTCTAGGCTGCTTCTCTCCATTGCTTCTTGTCCTGCTTTCAGGTGCTTTGGAGAATAGGTTGACCCCCTCTTTTTGTGGCAGATATTGGAACACTGCTATCATGTCATCCCCTAGCCCTTCTTTTCATTCTTTTCAGATAAGGAAGAATAGAAGGGTTTTAATCACATTTGGAGATCGCACAAGTCTGGTCAGCTTACTTTTTGATAGCCAAGAACAATTAAAGCAAGAAAAAGACTATGAGTATCCAGAAGGAACAAACAGATTCTACAGTAGTGGACACGGACAGGGTTTAGGATTAGATGATCTCCCAAGATCTTTTCAACCATTTCACTTTGTGATTTGTCATGGGTTTTGTTAAAGCAGAGACAATTTCTCAGCCATGCAAGAAACACTGGGTGGTGATTGCGAGCAGCATGAAAAATAACAGTAGTCCGTTGGCAAACCATCACTCAGAGTTGCAAAGAAGATACTAGGAAGACCCTGGAGGTTTTAAGAAGAAACTGGACAATCATTTGCCTTAAATGTTATAGGATTTCCTCCTTGAGCTGGGGGTTGGACTAGAAGACCTCCAAAGTCCCTTCCAACACTGTTATTCTAGTGCCCTCATTTCCTACTCAATTGAGTTAAGGAAGATTTTTCTGCTAATGACAAAGTTACCATTCACAGAGAGTGGATGCGTTCTTCTTAGCATCTCTTTCAGTTGACTCCGTAATTTCTGTTAGATATTCGGTTTGGGTGTGTGCATCTTTTCAATGACCTTATAAATGAACAGGCTGGGCTTTGCACCAGGTGCAACTCTTGCTTGCAGCTGCTGTAACATTTGATCCTCCAATTTTGCTCTGTTATGTTTCTGGAGTGTTCTTTTTTTGCCTTCCCTCTTTAAAAAAAAAGTCTGTTTGCATCTTTCTGAAAATAAGCATTCAAATGTGTGTCCTTCTGACTCACAAGAGAACTCCTGTGTACTGCTTACCACTTTGTCAATTAACAGAACTTTTCTTCAAGATACAGCTCTTTCAGCAAGCATTTAATTGTTTAAAGGTTTTAGTACTGGATTTGTTTCAGGATCGTTTTCAGATCTCTGGGTTTAGCTTTTCATATTCAGTTTTTCTAGACACATTGAGGGCTCACCCAAGCAGAAACATAAGCAGTTTGAGTTGTGCATCCTTTAAATGACCTTATAAATGAATAGGCTTGGCTTTGTACCAGATGCAACTTTTGCTTACAGATGCCATGACATTTTATCCTCTGCTGTTCGATCTGCTACTGTTTCTGGAGCATTCTTTTTGTCCTGATTCTAATAAAGTGCGTTAGAGTCTGATGGAAAATAAGCTTTTCAGCTATGTGTCTTTCCGGCATATAGGAGAATTCCTTCTTCTGGGCTGCTTACCACTTCCTCAACTTACAGAATATGTTTAAAGATACACCTCTTTCACCTGCTGTTTAATTCCTTAAATTATTTTAGCACCATAACTACACTGGAGGTGGTGCAGTGGCTCAGAGGTTAAGATGCTGGGCTTGTCAGCTGGAAAGCCAGCAGCCCAAGTTTGAGAACTGAACATCACATGATGGGGTGAGCTTCCATTCCTTGCCCCAACTCCTGTCCACCTAGCAGTTTTAAAGCATGCAAATCTGAGTAGATAAATAGGTGGGAAGGTAACAGCATTTCGTGATGTCATATTGGCCACACGATTGTCAAAATGTCTTTGGACAGCCCTGGCTCAATGACCTTGAAATGGAGATGAGTATTGCTCCCTATAGTCAGCAAAGACTAGCGAAATAAAATCTGCAAGGACTCATTTACTTTACCTTTTTTATATCTACATTAGTGTTACTTTTTGATCCCTGGGTTTAGCTTTTTATATTCAAGGGTTTTTTCCCCCAGTTTTATTAGACATTGAAGGCTCATCGGAGCAGAAAGATGAGCTATAAAAAGATATTTTTTTAAAAAAATTCAGAATGATGCAAAACATTGATAGACTGGACTAATGTTTGAATATGTCTTACACTGGCATGGATTGGATACAGATTACTTTGCAAGGGCAAAGATTGGGAGACTATCCATCAGTGTTCAGTCAGGTGAACACAGCCATAGTGCAGCTGTAAGGTCAAAATAAATCATCATTGAAATGTTTGAAAAATTAAATGTTTGTGAGTTATGACGCTCCTGATTCGTACCTTGACATTATGTGCAGATTGGAGTATGAATATACTTCACATTTTCTCTTCTTTTAGTTTTCCAGTGTGTGAGAGAGATAATAAGTAGATAGATAACAATAGATAGGCAGACAGACAGACAGACAGCAGCAGGTAGATAAACAACAGATAGGCAGACAGACAGACAATAGAATGATAATCTAGGGATAAAAATGAAATACATTCAAGGTTAAGGATTTCACCTTTGTACACAATTTTGCTAGATTTGATTGTGATGCAGGCAAATAAAGAAATGAGAGCCAGTTTGGTATAGTGATTAAGACATCAGTCTAGATACCAGGAGACCAAGAGTTCTAGTCCCACCAATATCTAGTCCCACCAATTAGTTCAGGTTTGAGTCCCACCAGGCTCAAGGTTGACTCAGCCATCCATCCTTTCGAGGTAGGTAAAATGAGGACCCAGATTGTTGGTGGCAATAAGCTGACTTTGTAATAATGCCGCTTGGGGGAGGGGGGCGAAAGCCCTAATAAGCAGGCATATACATAGAATGAAGGCTATTGCTAAGTACATTGATTTGTGCTTTAGATTGTAAGCCGCCCTGAGTCTTTGGAGAAGGGTGGTATATAAATGGGATTTATGGATGATATTGGTTACTTCTGAAAAACCCTGCCAAGAAAATTGCAGAGACTTATCATGGTGGTCTCCAAGAATCAAACAAGATTGAATGGAAGAAGGAAAAAAAATAAACAGAATGGAGCAGGTTTATAAATAAATATGTGTGAAATTGGCATGGTGAGAGCCAGTTTGGAGTAGTGGTTTAAGGCATCAGTGTAGAAATCTGGAGAGTATGATTTCTGTTTCCACCATAGGCACAAAGCCACCTGGATGACCTTGAGCCAGTCACTTTCTCTCAGCCCTAAGAAGGAGGCAATTACAAAATCATTTCTGAAACTTTTGTCAAAAAAGCTGGATGCATTTGTTCAAAGAACTGTCTAGAGTCAAGTCTGTTTCAATGGCAAGAGAGTGAGAAAGTGTGAGAAAGTGTGAGAAAGAGAAAGAAAGAAAGAAAGAAAGAAAGAAAGAAAGAAAGAAAGAAAGAAAGAAAGAAAGAAAGAAAGAAAAAGAAAGAAATAAAGAAAGAAGAAAGAAAGTGTTGTGACTCAGGGCCAGCCTGTGGGTCCGACAGCCGGCTCCGACGTATCGGAGGACTCAGATGAGGGGGAGGAGGGAGACGAACCGGCTGATGATGGTTTGGAGGCTTTGCAGAGTCCTCAGCCGGGGACCTCTTCTCAGCTGCGTGAGCCCGAGAGTGCGGAGGATGATGACCCACAGCTGGCCCTGTTCAAGGACGCCCGACGCAGGAGGCAGTCGAGCAGGAACAAACAAAGAAAGGCTATGGGACTCCTCGGGAGGAGGCACAGGGAGACCACGCCCTGAGCTCTCTATAAAAGGAGTGTTTGGGGAGGGGCTGGTTGCTGAAAGCAACTTTTCCGCTTGAGAAGACAAGCTCTAGTGTTTTTGTTAACTGCGTAATTAAATCTTGGCAGATGCCTTTTAGCCTTGGACGCTCTCCAGTCTCTTCTTTCTGATAAGGGGTTTGCCTTACTACAAGGCCAGAAGGGCTGGTTCAGAACAGAAAGAAAGCAGGGAGGGAGGAAAGAAAGAAAGAAAGAAAGAAAGAAAGAAAGAAAGAAAGAAAGAAAGAAAGAAAGCCATGAACATTGGATATTTAAACAATGGGACTGATTCAATGGGAAGGAGGGAGGGAAGGGAAGGGAAGGAAGGATCGGACATTTATATATATATATATATATATATATATATATATATATATATATATATATATATATATATATATATATATATATATGTTTGTCTGTGTGTGTGTGTGTGTGTGTGTGTGTGTATTTTCTGAGGTTTTCGCGGGTGTTTGTATGTAGATCTTTGGTCATTTGGGTTTTTCCCCACGTAGAATTGGAGGTATCAGGGCAACGTTTCGACGAAATCTCATCCGTCATCCTCAGGCTGGTGACTTCAGCTTCCTTCTTCTGGGAGAAGTGTGTGATAGTGAAGAAGAAAAGTGTGATAGTGAAGAAGAAAAAACAACCACTATCACACACTTCTCCCAGAAGAACGAAGCTGAAGCCACCAGCCTGAGGATGACGGATGAGATTTCGTTGAAACGTTGCCCTGATACCTCCAATTCTACGTGGGGAAAAACCCAAATGACCAAAGATCTACATATATATATATATATATATATATATATATATATATATATATATATATATATATATATATATGTATGTATATATATATATATATATATATATATATATATATATGTATATATATATATATGTGTGTGTGTGTGTGTGTGTGTGTATATATATATATATATATATATATATATATATACATACATACATACATACATACATACATACATATACATACACACACATAAGCAGACTAATCCATTCACTACAATGATTTAGACTGGAGAGAACATAATTCAAATCTTTATGTAGTTGTTGGGATGATCAATGTTTCTTAGCTTAATTAAGATTGCTTCTGCAAGCCTATAAATACTATATTCCACATTTTCAACAGGAACAAGTTTAAAATACAATACTGACCTGAAAAATTACTGGAGCGTATTACTGTACAATAAAATGTTTTCAAAAACAGCAAACAGTTGGAAGTGATGCATGCCAAGGATTTTGTTTTGCTGATATATTTGGATTTCTTTTCTTTTTCCGTTGAGCAATATTTTTTGCTTAACTATTGCGTATGTGTTGCTGAGCTATTTGTTTTGAAAGGTACATAGGTGAGAGACAGATTGATATTTAGGACTAGAGGCAGTGTTGTGTAGTGGTTAAGTTTGCCCTGGGGATACCCAGCTTCTAATCATCCTCCAATTGGAAAACTCATTGAATTTTAAGCCAGTCACTACTTCTGAACCCAATCTTTAAACAAACAAACAAAACAAAAAACTTGTTGTACGGAAATGAGTGCTTTTTTACTGCTTCAGCTCTTGTATGACAGGAAGGATAGTAATGTGACAATAAATAAGTAAATAAAAAGTTGTATTGAATCCCCTTGGTATTGGAACCTAAAAATAGGTTGCATGAGGCCACTGTCTGACATTATTTCTTATGGCAGCTGAGTTGATGCTTCTGAGTGGTTTCGTGCAAGAAAAGGAATTGTTCCCCACTGCCCATGATCCTCTGCAAGTGGCCTTTAGAAGCATGGATCCTCCTGACCTGAACATCAGGTTGGATTTTTCTAATGAAAAGCCCTTGATAGTTCTATCTTCCATATGTTTACACAATCCCATCCAAATTATTGTCTATCACCACATTTTTAGCAATGCATTCCACTATTTACACAATATGTCTAGTGTGAAAAAGATCCTTTCTTTTTTGCTTTAAAACTCCTTCCAGCTTCGTTGGAAAGCCTCTTGTCATTGTGTTTGGGGAAAGGGGGAAAAAAAGTATCTTTCTCCATTTTCTCCCTGCCGAGTGTGATTTTAATCACAGAATCACATCCCACAGGTGTTTTTTTCTTTTTCTTTTCAAGAAGCAACTATAGACCTCTTTGTTTTTCCTTGAAGATGTTTCACTTCTCAGTCGAGAAGCTTCTTCAGTTGTTCAGAAGTGAACTTCTTGGACGTCTACTAATACAACTTCCTGTCCAGGTCAAGAAAACTCAAGATTGTCCAAGACAAATTACAGATCATGTCCTCAAACAGTTGCCTTTTAAAAAAAAACAAAAAACTAAAGCATCCCATAATCTATCCTATTCTTACAAGAAAAGCATCCAGTGTTTGTTTATTAAACATGTCCTCACACAGTTGCCTTTAAAAAAAAAAACTAAAGCATCCCATAATCTATCCTATTCTTACAAGAAAAGCATCCAGTGTTCGTTTATTTAATCTTCCTTCCTTCCTTCCTTCCTTCCTTCCTTCCTTCCTTCCTTCCTTCCTTCCTTCCTTCCTTCCTTCCTTCTTTCCTTCCTTGAAACGAGAGCAACTCTTCAAATATTTTCTGGAATAATTCTTTCATCATGCACAGAAATGCAGAGCAAGTGATTTCCAGGCTGCTTGTAACATCAAATCCAATTTTTGTGACCTCTTTAGGTTCAGTTCCCCTGTTTCCCCCTCCCCAAAAAAAAAAAAAGCTAAAAGCAGTGCAGTGTATGCCTCCCAGCATACACAAAGGACAGCACAGCAGGAGGCTGATGGTGCAGATCAGCAGAGGGGCTGGACAGCTCCGGGCGATAACTGCTCACTCAGGATAAGCCTAATGAGTTAAGCTGTTGACAGCCCCAGGCATGGCCAGCCTGGTGGGAAGCCAGGATCTACACCCATTGTCACCTGCACTGGCAGGAAGCCCAGGTTTGAACTGATTGGATGCCACCCACCTGGGCAGGTACAAATAGACGCCAGGCTCCCCTGTTTCCCCAGTTCGTTCTGTTCAGAATAAACTCATCTTTACCCCAGCTCTGTGTCCGTCTCTATGTGAAGCACGCGACTTTACAAGCAGGGAGAGCCAGATAAGTGCAGACTGAAATAGTAGCTGCCATCCAAAGGGAGGAGTGATTGGTTAATCCATACAGGTAATCCTTAACTTACAACAGTTCATTTAGTGACCATTTGAAGTTACAACATCCCTGAAAAAAGTGATTTATGACCATTTTTCACACTTACAATCTTTGCAGCATCCCCATGGTCATGTGATCAAAATTCAGATGCTTAGCAACTGGTTCATGTTTATGACTGTCCCAGGATCACAGGATCCCCTTTTGACCTTCTAACAAGCAAGATTAATGGGGAAGCCAGATCCACTTAACAACCAGGTTACTAACCTAACAACTGCACTCATTCTCTTAACAACTGTGGCAAGAAAGGTCTTAAAATAGGGCAAAAATCATTTAACAAGTGGCTCACCTAGCAACAGAAATTTTGGGCTCAATTCTGGTCATCAATCGAGGAATACCTGTATTGAACCCATTGATATAGATGGAGAAGGAAAACAGAAGACCAAGTGCACTCTCCTTTGTTCTGTGCCTTGAAAAAAAACAATTTGTTGGGTAAAAGTGACGTATTCAGTAGTAATACAGGGAGGCCTCCATGTAAGTATGTTCAAAGTTTGGATACAAATGCAAATGAAGTGGAAGGAGAAAAGAAGGTGAAACCATTTCCAATCCTAAGTGATTAGCTGGCAATCCTTGATATTAGAAAAGAGAGATGGAATAATTGACTATTTGGTGGTTTACCAATTACTGAAACCTTGGCTCTGTTCTGGACACCATTTAATGTTTGACCTTTAAATTGCAGCTATGACTCAGTCTGAACCCTGAATGGCATCCCCTCAGACATTTTCAAGGTCCTAGAATTAAATTAGTCCGGTCTGTTTCTATTTATTATCTTTGAATATATATTTTGTTGAAGATTTTAATTACAGTAATGCAAACTAATACAAACTAAACTCGGAGAAAGTCAATAAAATAAAAAGTGCAAAGAAGGAATAAAAAAAAGAAATATACAGTATAAAGACCTTTCCTTCCTTCCACAATTTATCCTGTCCTTGCAAGAAAAGCTTTTCTCCCTGTGCTTTTTGAGAGACCGATTTAAATGCTGTCACCTTAAAAAATATTTTTTACATGCTGACATATATTCATTGCAAATTAACATAAGCCAAAAAATGTACACTTTAGGGGTTATAAGCATGAGAGTTAATTTGATTTTTTTTTTACAAAAAATAATTGCAAGTCATTGTAGATATTTGATAGAGTAGATATAAAACTGAAAACTTGGCTCTTTGATCTGTTTGGTCCAGACTGTGGGGTTGTTAATTTAACTGGGTTTTAGCTTTACTCTTGGGGCTTGAATTTAATTTAATTGTTTTAATTGATTTTAATTTTTGTATTTCATGGTTTTAACTGCCCTGTAAACCACCCTGAGTCCTATGGGAATAGGGCGGTATACAAATTCAATAAAATAAATAAATAAATATATGTTTGAATGCTTTGGAAATAAACAAAACATCTAGATGACCTTGACTGATATTGGAAAGCTATTTTAAAATCTTTTTTTCCAGAAAGGGAGAGTCTTACAGGTGGCAGCAGTTCGAGTTGGCACCCAAGCAGGATTGGTTTGGATTAGAATTCAGACATGTCAAACACAAGGCCCGGGGGGCAGATCCGACCCGCGAAATGGTTTCATGCGGCCCGCGAAGCCATCCTGGAAACAGTGAGGGAACGGCCCCCACTGCCTTGGCCCTGGCCCAGAGACCCTCCTCCTACCAGAGACCCTCAGATCTGTCCCACTCCTGCCCAGGCCCCCATAGGCACCCTTGATGTGAACGATGTAGAGCTGCCATGCCCACCCAGTAGGCCATGCGCACTCTAGCCACGCCTACCCAGTAGGCCACGCCCACCCTGGCCATACCCACCCGGCCCCCTGAGGGCAACCGCAATGCTGATGCGGCCCTCAATGAAATTGAGTTTGACACCCCTGGATTAGATGGATGGAAGAACTCGAATGCATCTCAGGGTTGTTGAAATAAACTTTCTGGAAGAACGCACTGACCAAATGGCTTCTGTATTGCAGTCAAGAAAGCAAGTTCGTATCCATGCACTCATGAAGAATGGACTTAAAAGGGATAGCTGTGCTATGCCCTCAGTTTTAGATTGATTGATTGACTGATTATGTTCCATCAAGTCATTTTTGATTCTTAGGAACCACATAACGATACATAGAGTTTCTCCCCATAGTGATCTCTCCCTGACCTGCCTGGATTTTCAAGCCTTCCAACATTGTCCCCATTGCCACTCTAACTAGGTTCATCCATCTTGCTAGAGCTTGCAGATATATATTCAATGTATAGGATGAAAAAATAAGGGGAGAGTAGATAATTTGTCACATACCTTTTCCAACTTGGTGCCAATTTGTTTCCAACGTGTTCTGTCAATACTGTTTCTTCCTAACCTCTTTGAACTGTAGGTTTTTCATGAAAACAACATGTTCTGGAATTCTACACATTCCACAGCTTGACATAATTCACAAAATCAAAGGCCTTTCTATAATCAATGAAGCACACAGTCACTACTTTTTGCTATTCTTTGGCTTTCTCAATTAACCAATATGTATCAGCGTTCCGTGCGCCTTTGGCGTCCAGTCATGCCGGCCACATGACCACGGAGACGTCCTCGGACAAGCGCTGGCTCTTCGGGTTTGAAACGGAGATGAGCACCGGCCCCTAGAGTTGGAAACGACTAGCACGCATGTGCAGGGGAACCTTTACCTTTACCTATCAGCAATAATATCTCATGTTTCTTGATCTTGGTCTTTTCTAAAGACATCTTAAGCATCTGGCAGCTCTTTTTCCAGTTTAATATGCGTTGTTTGATCCTAAGCATCATTTTGCTAGCATGTAAAATTAAGAACATTGTAAAATGGTTTGTATTCTGTTAAGTCTTCTTTTTATTTTTGGTACTGAAATATACACTGACTTCTTTCAATCTGTTAGCCGCTGTGTCTTTCTCCAGATTTACTGGGATAGCTTGGTTAAAATCAGTGATAGATGTCTCGCTTCATTCTAAGGGGTCATAGGGATCTGCAACTTTAAGAGCCTAAGTCTGCGAAGTTTTTTTTTTTGTAGTAGGCATGGTTGTGTACACCAAAACCACCATGACCATCATCTGTTGGAAGTCTTTACAAAATCCATATTGTTTCTTGGGCTTGCATTGTAACTGTGCAAGCCAAAAAAAGTACATGTTTGGATTACTGAAGTAACAAGGTATAACAAAGTTGATCTGGGAATGCTATCAACACTTCCTTTTCTCAGATATGTATTTTCCTGGGAACATGAAACAATAATGCAAACCCAGAAAAAAGTGGCTTTTTAAAGGAGGCATTGATAGGCATGGTATGCAAAATCATTACTGTTTTGTTTTGGAAACAGAAGTCCAAAACTGAAACAAAAAAACAGAATGCAAAATTACAAAAAGAAATACAGTTGTGAATGTGTGTATTTATGTAATATGAATGTATACATACAAACTTTTTAATCATAATTATGGCATTCCAAAACTGCCTTTGTACAACCAAGACTAGTTTATAAGAAAAACATTGGTTGTTTTTTTTGTGTGTGTGTGTGTGTAAAATAATGTTTTTCTTACAAAATAGTCTTGGTTGTACAAATGCAGATTTGAATACATTTATTCTTCATTTCAGGCTTTTCTGGATCAATTTCTTATGCTGCATCAATTTATATGAATTAGGGAATCTGGACAGTAGACTACAGGCAGAATTTATTGTGAAAAATGTTTGGATGATTCACCAAATTGTTCAAAAACTTTCAGTCAAAACACTTATTTACTGAGCATCGCCACCAAAACTAAAAACATGCAGCAATTTGTTTATCCTTGCACCAACACAATTTAAAAAGCTTGCAGATATGTAAAGTTAGTTCTTGACTTACAACCAGAAACGGGACCAGAATTTCCATTGCTAAGCACAGTGGTTGTTAAATGAGTTGGGCCTGATTTTATGACAATTTTTGCTGCTGTTGCTAAGCAAATCACCACAGTTTTTAAGGGAATCATGCAGTCATTAAGCAAATCCAGCTTCCCCCATTGCCTTTGCTTATCAGAAGCTGGTTGCAGAGGTTGCAAATGGCAATCACATGACCCCAGGATGCTGCAGCTGCCATAAATACATGCTGGTTGCCAAACACCCAAATTCTAAGCAGTGACTGTGAGGATGCTGCAGCAGTTGTAAGTGTAAGGACCAGTAAGTCATTTTAAAAAAAACTTATCATGTCAAAGTGTACTTACATGTACTTAAGCAGTACTGTTGTCACTTCAAACAGTTGCTAAACAAATGGTTGTAAATCAAAGACTATCTTTGGTTGTTGTGTTGGTTTAGCTAACGGAGAAAGAAGCATGACACATCAGGTGGTTGAAACCCTGGGCGGGAGGTTAGCAAGCCCACATTTGAAACCCAAGAGCTGCTATGGGGCAGGATTGAACTCTCTCAACCCTTCACTCCAGTTCCTGCTGGGGGCATGAAAGCAGACCCAACTGGGCATCCCTAGGACAACGGTGAAAAGTCCTTATTCCATCCCAGAGAAATGGTTGTCCAATCTTTTCTTGAAAACCTCCAGCGATAGAGCACCCATGGTGCATGCATCATGAAACAAAGGATATCATATTTGGGGCACATGAGGTGGGCTCATGTTTCTATAGGAAAGGTAATCAAATTGGGGAAGATGGAAAGAAGGAGAAGAGACCAATAGCATATAAGAAAAACAGAGTTGCAGAAATGTACCTGCAAAAATTGCTCAGTATGTTGAAAGATAGGAGAACCTGGAGAACTTTTATCCATAGAATCAGCAGGAGCTGTCTATGACTCAGTGGAGCATAATAACAACAGATGCCAGCAATGAATTTTCTTTGTTATTAGTTCTTGTTGAAATGCAAAAGAAAGTTTAAAAGGAATTTTATACACAGAATGTTCTGATTCATCAGTGGCTGAATTGAACCTCCCCCCCCCCAATTAGGGTGCTGTCACACTATGACTGTTATTCAGTATTATAGCTCCCTCTTTTGGTAAGAAAAAAAACCCCATGTATTGTGTGCTTTATATATATTTTTTCTAGAAGTCACACTTATTTTGTTGCTAAAAACTGACACTGACTTGATGTTATGTTTTATCTATCAATCTATATAAAATGTGTTTGCGTCTGTAGGTATCCACAAATAGAGATACAATAATTTTTCTTCTTCCAATAGTTCCAAAAGAAAAAAAATATCAGCTGCAATTCTCTTTTTCCCAGTAAGAGAGGGGATTTAATACTAAAAAAGTACTCTTGTCTTATTTATTTATTTATTTATTTATTTATTTATTTATTTATTTATTTATTTATTTATTTATTTATTTATTTATTTAATTTATATACCGCCCTTCTCCCAGGGGACTCAGGGCGGTGAACAGGGCATTACATAAAAACTAGATACAAAAAATAAAATTATTAAAACATGATTAAACAATGCCCATAAAATTAATACAAATTTAAAATCATTTATAAAAATCCCACCCCGTCCCATCAGGCCAGGCCAGCTTGTTTAAAGAGATGGGTTTTAAGATCGCGCCGGAAGGAGCAGAGATCGGGCGCCATCCGGAGCTCAACCGGAAGATGGTTCCATAAATCCGGTGCACCCACAGAGAACGCCCTCCCCCTGGGGGCCACCAGTTGGCATTCTTTGACCGGTGGCACCCTGAGGAGGCCCTCTCTGTGGGAGCGTACTGGGCGGAGGGAAGTTGATGCCGGCTGCAGGTGCTCCCCAAGGTATTCCGGACCCATGCCATGAAGGGCTTTGTAGGTCATTACCAACATCTTGAACCTCACCCGGAAGACAAGTCTTACAGGTAGTCCTAGATTTACAACCATTAGTTTCATGACTGTTTGAAGTTACAACAGCAATGACAAAAATGACATGACTTTTTTTCCATACTTACCACTAATGCAGCATCCCCATGGTCATATGATCAAAATTCAGATGCTTGGCAACTGGTTCATATTTATGATACTAGCAGCGTCCCCTTTTGTGATCTTCTGACAAGCAAACTCAATGGGGAAGCCAGATTCACTTAACAACCGTGTTACTAACTTAACAACTGCAGTGACTTACTTAATAACAGTGCAAGAAAGGTTGTAAAATGGGGCAAAACTCACTTAACAGCTATCTCGCTTAGCAACAGAAATTTTGGGCTCAGTTGTGGTTGTTAAGTCAAGGGCTACCTGTATAGTATTCTTTACTTACACGCTTCCCCACCCAAATCACTGCAGCTTTTTGTTCTGCACACTTAAGGTGGAAAAAAAAGAGAGACCTAGAATAACTCATTTAAATATGAATAGGTAAATAGGTTAGAAGGGACATCTCAGACTGCATCACATATTCCCTACCCTGGGTCCACATCTTTGCAATGATTTCTTAGGCATTTGAATATTCTGAGTCTGGGCTGAATAATATACTTAACCAGATCTGTTCAAAACTTTGCAGTTGCACTTTTTAAAATTTTTACTATATACTAAATCAATTTATGTGGCTGCCCAACTTGCAAATATGATTCTGGGCAACTAACAATGTGGTAGAACAGTAGAAAAAAATGCAGTATCAGTAAAAAAAATAAAAAACGTACAGTAGTCAGCAAGGCCTCCTCAGGGTACCGTCGGCTAGACAATGTCGGCTGGCGACCCCCAGGGGGAGGGCCTTCTCTGTGGGAGCGCCAGCCCTGTGGAACCAGCTCCCCCCTGAGCTTCGGATGGCCCAAGATCTCCAGTCCTTTCGCCATGGCCTCAAAACACTCCTTTTCCACCTGGCTGACCTGGATTGACAGGCATTTTAATTATGTTTTTAATTTTTTAACTCTAATTTTTAATTTATTTTAATTTTAATTTATTGTACAGAGGCCTTTAATTTTAATTTTATCTTAACTTCTGTATTTATTGTATGTTATTGTTGTTAGCCGCCCTGAGTCCTTCGGGAGATAAGGCGGCATATAAGTCCCAATAATAAATAAATAAAATAAATAAATAAATAAGAACAAACCAAATACACACTCAACAGTAGCAATAGCATCCTCACAGCCATCTAACCTTAATGTCAACTTAATGTTTGTGGTTTGAATAGACAGATGTATGTATTCAGGTTATATCGATGTTATTAACTGTTGGTTAGGAGCCACCTAGAGAAGACCGACAATTATATAAATGCGTTGAATAAATAAATACCCCCAAACTCCAATGCCCTGGTTATAGAACACCACGGTTTGTTGGTTTGTTTGTTTCTGTGGCCTAACATGTTGCACAATTGCTTTCTTGTTTGTTTTATGAGTTAGTGCAATGTATCTGCATAGAAAATGGGTTAATTTAAGAGTGGGACATAGCTGGCCTATTCTCTGTGACACTCTTGGTTTTTGCTTTTCTGGTGTTGAGAATTCTCCATTAAAATTTGAAGATGAGCAACAGAGTGTTTTTTTTTCCCTATTGGAGAATTCTGGAATTCCCAGTGGCACAAAATGTTTTGCTCACCCTTCCATCTGTGGTATTTTAATAATTTAATTTAATTTAATAATTTAATTTGTATACCGCCCTTCTCCCGAAGGACTCAGGGTGGTGAACAGGGCGATACATAATAAAAAAACAGAATACAAAAATTAAAAAGTCATTAAACAATTATGCCCATAGTAATTAATACATATTAAAAATTAAAACTAGTTATAAAAACCCAACCCCATCCCATCAGACCAAGCCAGCTTGTTCAAAAAAGGAGGTTTTAAGATCGCGCCGGAAGGAGCGAAGGTCGGGGGCCATCCGGAGCTCGACCGGCAAGCGGTTCCATAGGTCTGGCGTGCCCACAGAGAAAGATCTCCCCCTGGGGGCCACCAATCTACATTCTCTGACCAGTGGCACCCTGAGGAGTCCCTCTCTGTGGGAACGCACAGGACGGAGGGAAGTTTTCCAGCCACAATGAGAGTTCAGCTCCTAGAATTCCCAGGCAGTTTGAGGGCTTGTAGTTTTTGCAGAGAGACTGGAGACTGGAAAGCAGCGGACTGGAGAAATACCTATTCCAGTTGATCATGCTTGTGATTTACCCAGAGATCTACCCCATATTTAAGATGTGTGGACTTCAGGTCTGAGAATCCTCCTGCCAGCGTGCTACATAGGGATTTGGGAGCCTCAAAGATCGAGGGCAAGAGAAGAAGGGGACGACAGAGAACGAGGTGGCTGGATGGAGTCACTGAAGCAGTAGGCGTGAGCTTAAATGGACTCCAGAAGATGGTAGAGGACAGGAAGGCCTGGAGGAACGTTGTCCATAGGGTCGCGATGGGTCGGACACGACTTCGCAGCTAACAACAACAACAACTACTCCATCTTTAAGACGTGTGGACTTCAGCTCCGAGGATCCTCCTGCCAGCGTGCTACATAGGGATTTTTGGGAGCTGGAACCCTCATACTTTAAACTTCAATTCTAAGGTTGAAAATCACTGGCATAAAGGGGAAAGCTGCCAAATACAAGAAATGTTCTGCTTCGGAATTCTGACTGAGGATCAGATATAAGATAGAAACGGTGCCTGAGAAAATATAGAAAAATAATACATGCTGTAAGAAGAAGAAGAAGAAAAATTCTGCCAAACTTAGAGGCTTGGATTCAGCTCCGCATTATTTGTTTTCCCACTTCTTAAGAAACAAGAGAGGGAAAAAGGTACTGACCAGCATACTCTATTTGTAGACAATAGAAGGCCCTTGAAATCTATACATTCATGCTCGTACATATGTACATGACCTGTTGGTGGCCCAAGATGGGAAAGAATTAAAAAAAAAAGGATTTAAAAAATACTCTAGGAAAACGAAGGATAATCCCACTCACTGCCAAGGATCTCTAGTTCTCTACAGGTAATCCTCGACTTACAACTATTCATATAGCGATTATTCAAAGTTACAGCAGCATTGAAAAAAATGATTTATGACCATTTTTCACACCTACAACCATGGCCATGTGAACAAAATTTGAACATTTGGCAACTGGTTCATATTTATGAGGTTTGCAGTGTCCTGGTGTCATATGACCACTTTTTGTGACCTTTTAACAAGCAAAGTCAATGGGGAAGCCAAATTCACTTAACAACTGTGTCACTAACTTAATAACTGCAGTGATGGCAAGAAAGGATGTAAAATGGAACAAAATTCAAAATTAACAGTTGTCTTGCTTAGCAATGGAAATTTGGGGCTCAGTTGTTTTTTGTAGGTCAAGGCCTAACTGTATTTCAAAGAGCAAGGCTATTGTAGTCCTCCTCAGGACAATGTCCAGGTTTAGTTCTTGAGTTAGCATCAATGTTCAAAGAAAATCAATGCACCAAGAAAATAATTCAACCTTCTCTTTTTAGAAATTCGGGAAGCTTTCCGAGTCCTGGACCGGGATGGCAATGGCTTCATTTCCAAGCAGGAACTGGGAATGGCCATGCGCTCTCTGGGATACATGCCTAGCGAGGTGGAACTGGCAATTATTATGCAGCGGTTAGACATGGATGGTGAGTCTTTCAGTTCTTCTCATAGTTTTTGCTGTAGGAGAATGTGCTGGTTGCCAGCTGACTTCCAGGTGCAATTTGAGGTGTCTATTTAACCCTTTCATGGCACAGAGCCAGATTATTTACAGGACTGTTTACAATAAACTCTGCTTATCCAGTAAGAGCCTTGGTGGAGCAGTGGGCTAATGCCTCCTTACGTAACACCAGCTGCCTGCAATTAGTGCAGGTTCGAGTCCCACCAGGCTCAAGGTTGACTCAGCCTTCCATCCTTCCGAGGTAGGTAAAATGAGGACCCAGATTGTTGGGGGCAATAAGCTGACTTTGTAATAATGCCGCTTGGGGGGGGGGGGCGAAAGCCCTAATAAGCAGGCATATACATAGAATGAAGGCTATTGCTCAGCACATTGATTTGTACTTTAGTTTGTAAGCCACCCTGCGTCTTTGGAGAAGGGCAGGATATAAATGGGATTTAAAAAAACAAGATCTGACGAGCTCCAGACACTGTCACTCAAGCAGTATGACCTGGTGGAACCCAGGAGATGTACCTCTTCTATCACTGGAAGCATTTCCCCAAGACCCAGATGGCCCTGACTCCCCCTGTCTCTCTTTCTAAACCATTTTTAGACATTGAAACGATAGCTTGCCAATACTTTGGATGGGGGGAAGTCTATATAAGGGAGAGTGGTGGTTCAAGCAGTTAAAGATGTTGAGCTTGTCAGCTGAAAAGCTGGAAAGCTGACAACTTGGGTTCAAGACCCGAGCAGTGCATGACAGTGTGAGCTTCTGTTACTTGCCCCAGCTCCTGCTCACCTAGTAGTTCAAAAGCATGCAAATGTGAGTGGATAAATATGTACCACTTCGGTGGGAAGGTAAGACCATCCCATGCACCTCGGTCTATAATGCTATTCACATGACCACAGAAATGTCTTTGGACAATGTTGAATCCTTCAGCTGAGAAACGGAGATGAGCACTGTCTCCTAGAGTCGGACACGACTGGACAGGGAAAACCATTATCTTTACCTTTATGTCTACATACAAAAAAGACAAAGGTTTAAGTTAAAAGTGTAAAAGTATCCTGCGAAGTATCACAAAGGCTGCCATTTTCTGTGGAGGCTCTTGCGATGCTCTCAAAATTCCAAAAATGGCCAGTAGGTTTGGGAGAAAAAGTTTATTTGGATGCCAAATGAGGTAGGTAAGTTTCTGTGAAAAGATGCAAAATAGTAAATCTTCAAACATGTGAAATATGAGTGGCTGAATGCATTTGCTTGCCTATCTCTTCATTGCTTTCATCTGCATGAAATTGTATTGAAAGAGTGTCTGAAGTGTCCGTGTTTGTATTATGTCCTTATTCTATTTGAAGAAGTATCTCTGTTGCACCTAACAATATTCTTCTAAGCCCTTCACCAGATGTTCTTATCAAACAGCAGGTAGCTCATTGATAAGAGCGCCTTTTCAATAGCACTGCGGATAGCCCTCCACAAACAGGCTCCCTTGACACCTTCATTGTGATGAATACTTTGTTTTATTTTCCAAGCTTCTTTTTAGAATTGCTTGTTATTTAACTCTTGGCCCTTTTACGTGCTGCCCTATTGTTAAAGTAAATTGATCTTATTTCTATTATACACTGTTTTTATTATGTTGTACAGAATTGTTTCCATTACCCAACGTTCAGAGAAGTGTGGTTTGCAGGCATTCTATTACAGGTAGTCCTCGACTTACTGCAGCTTGCTTAATGACCGTTTGAAGTTATAATAGCATGAAAAAAGTGACTTATGATCATTTTTTTTTTTACATTTACAACCATTGCGGCATCCTGATGATCATGGGACACTTTATTTATTTATATTTGAGACAGTTGCAATATCCCTGTTGTCATATGACCTTCTGACAAGCAAAGTCAATGGGAAAGCCAAATTCACTTAACAACCCTGCTAATAACTGCAGTGAATTACTTAACAGCTGTGGCAAGAAAGGTTGTAAAATGGAGCAAAACTCAAATAACAAATGTCTCACTTAGCAACAGAAATTTTGGACTCAGTTGTGGTCATAAGTTGAGGACTACCTGGAATGTAATAAATAAAGTAAATCTGATTTCTACCTATATTAAATTCTGTTAACCATTCAGTATGGCAAGAAGATTGGCAGGTAGGATGTACATTTCCCCTTCTCTTCTCTCCTTCAGTATAGAGTCAGAGGCAAGAATGTTACCCTGATAACATCGTTTTTTTTGTGTGTGTGTGTGTGTGTGTGTGTGTGTGTGTGTGTGTATTTCTTCAAATCAGCATTGATTTTTGGCAATTACATGCAGTTGTCTATGCAATTTTCTTGTCATGTTTTCAGAAATGTTTGCCCTTGCCTTCCTTCTAGAACTGAAAGAGAGTGATTGGCTAAGATTTACTAAACTGGCTTCCAGTTCAGTGCAGGATTTAGAATTTATAATCTCTGAGCTTCTAGTCCATTGTATTTAAACACTACAGAAATTACCTGAAAGGTTTTTTTTTGTGTGTACTAATCTGTCTAGATGCTGAGTACAGGTAGTTCTCAACTTACAACTACACAATGGAGCCCCACGTTTCTGTTGCTATGTGAGACATTTATTGGGTTTTGATCCATTTTATGATCTTTTTTGCCAAAATTATTAAGTGAAACACTGCAGTTGTTAAGTTAGTAACAGGTTGTTAAATGAATTTGACTTTCCCATTGACTTTGCTTTCAGAAGGTCATGGAAGGTGCTCACATGATCTTGGGACACTACAACCATCATAAAAAAGATGTTGAGACTCTAGAAAGAGTACAGAGAAGAGCAACAAAGTTGATCAGGGGACTGGAGGCTAAAACATATAAGGAACGGTTGCTGGAATTGGGTATGTCTAGTTTAATGAAGAGAAGGATGAGGGGTGACATGATAGCAGTCTTCCAATATCTCAGGTATTATGGTTCTGATTAATGAGACAGATCAAAGAACACTGTATGATTGTTTATTCCAAAAAAGTCTACAATAATGAGAACAGAGCATTGGCATTCATTGGATGGATGCCAGAATCTGAATTCTCCTCTCCTTTACACATCATATCATACAGAATCTCCCTCCCTTAATTACATGTCATAAATCACATTCACCAATTAGTTTAACACACGAAGTTTCACTTCCCTTCTGAAGCCTGCTCTTATCTTCTCAAAACATCTGGGTTGAATTCCTCCCACAATTTAGTGATTCAAAGCCAAACAGTTAAAGCAAAAGGGTGCCTTTTATATTGTCTGTGCAAAAACATGTCAATGTTTGCAGCATAGACATCAGGGGTTGCCAGAAAGAAGAGGGAGTCAAGCTATTCTCCAAAGCACCTGAAGGCAGGACAAGAAGCAATGGGTAGAAACTAACCAAAGAGAGAAGCAACCTGGAACTAAGGAGAAACTACCTGACAGTTACAGTAGAACAATTAACCTGTCACCAGAAGCTGTGAATGCTCCAACACTGGAAGTTTTTAAGAAGACACTGGACCACTATGTGTCTGAAATGTCATAGGGTTTCCTGCCTGAGCAGAGGGTTGGACTAGAAAACCACCAAGGTCCCTTACAACTCTATTATTGTTGTTGTTACCAACCATCTGAATTTTGAACATGTAACCATGGGGACACCACAACAGTCGTAAGTGTGAAAAATGATCATGTCACTTTTTTCAGTGCCGTACCTTCGAACAGTCACTAAAAATGTGCTGTAAATCGAGGATTACCTGTACATATGTACGTATTCTCTTTAATGGGCCTTTGTTACATTTACAAGAATATATGATTCTTTTATGAAATAAATTAATAGTTTGAGATGGGATAGTGGGATATATTGGTCATTATTTCCTGCAGTTTATCTGTTCACTAAGCCTGGATGTAAAATAATGTGCTAAATTGGATCAGGAGAATTGGGCAAAGAGGAATTGGATATTTCCCATCCTTTACTATTTTCCCAGTTGTAAGTATAAACACAAGTGTCTGTTCTAATAACTTTTAACTGCCAAGAAAGGGTAGCACAGCCGCTTCCAAATTGTTAAGCAAAGAGCCCAGATTGTTGAATCCAGGAAAGTGGTGTCTTCCTCTAAGTTTTAAATAATCCACATTTCCAAAACTGTTTAAAGAATAAGCTTTTTTCAACTATCACAAGAAACAAAGCAATGAAAATAAGTAGTGTTGGGAAACACCCAGCCAGGCAAGGAGGAGGGATCAAGTGGGGAACTAGCCTTGAATCTTTGCACAGCCAGAAGAAGCATAAACTTGACACACACACCCCATTCCCCCAAACAAACGTATCTGTTTGTTCCCAAAGGAAGACAAGCAGTCTGGGGGGAATTCCTGTACTACAGGTAGAACACAGTAAAATAGTCAACTCGACCCCTTCACATATGATTCTGGTTGCTTGCGCCTACCAGTGAGTCAGGGAAAAAGAAGTTATAAAGAAGGGTACAAAATACTCAGCTTTACAATCCCTTCAGTAAATATTTAGGTTAGTATTAGCCTGGCATCTGTTCACTGATATCCAGAAATTTAAATTTGTCCTAATGGTGCAGATTGTCAAAGGTATACAGATACATAATCCTCAAGTTACGACCATTTGTTTAGTGTCCTTTTGAAGTTGCAGTGGTGCTGAGCTAATGGGACTTAACCCTTGTCCCCAAAAATGCGACTGTTGCAGTGCCCCTGTGGTCATGTAATTAAAATTCAGGTGCTTGGCAGCCATCTGCTCTTACACTCGTGGGGATGTTTCAACTCCCCCACCCACCCACCCACCTATCTCCCTCCAATCTCTGCTCTTTGGGCCCCTGCATTCTGCAGTCCCTGCCACCCTGCACTTGTTTGACCCCACTAGACCTTTACTATCGTCCTTCTATCTCTGCAGGCCAAGCACACCCAGCCTGGCCCTTTGCAAGGGCCCCGGGGTGTGCGCACAGGAGACAGCCAGTGCCAGCATCCCGGCTGAAGTCAGCCTGCAGGGCAAGACAGCCAGCTGGAATGCCAGACTATACTTGTGTGCACACACAGGGGGTGGGGTGGGGCTGCCCTGTGGATTTAAGGCTGAGTGTATTCTGGCTTTGATGGCTGCAATCAAGTTGTAGAGATGTTCTTCCTGAGATCATGTGTAGCTGTTTCCTCATGAGACCTGAGGAAGAAGGTCTCACATAATTAGCAGCTGCCCTGAGAATGGCCAGGCTGGATACACCATGTTAGTAGCAGGAACAAGAAGATATTGAAGTCAGCTGCAGTTAGCAGAGTGCAAGGCAGCAGGATTCTCAAAGTGCAGGGCAGCAAGGATAGCTGGCTGGGGCTGGAGCTTTATGTCACATTGCTGAGCTGTGATGGAGTGGATGGGGCTTCCTGGGGCAGATGTGGTTTGACATCTCACTGCTGGTCCACATTGAGACAGCTATGGCTTCATCAGGGGGTCCTTGCAGTGTGCCAAGAAACCTCTGAGCCCAATGTGGCAAGCAGCCCCAGAGTTGTGTGATTCTGGGGCTTCTTGTTGCCCCTCAAGGCAGGGTTTATGATTGCCAAAATTGCATAGATGGCAGTGAATAGGAGGTTCGGGGAGTTCAAAGGGGAGATAGTCTCTTACATTGGAAGAATAAAGGCTTAGGACTGGGAAGGACCAAGCTGGGAATGGCTTGGATCAAAGTGGATCCTCAGCTAACAACTGGTAAGATTCTGTTAACAACAGTACTGCCATCACTAGGGATTGCAGTCATGGGGCATTGAGCTTTACTACTACTTTGCTTAGCAATGGAAATTCTGCTCCCTAATGCCATCATAACTTGAGGACTGCCTGTAATTCAAGTGAGCACAGTGGACTAGTTAGCTTTGATACCCTTCCCCACATCCAGAGTAAGCTCCATTTAGAGTTGGAAGGACCATGTTTAGGTGTTTAAATTTGGTATCTGGAGCAATTGACAGTTATAGTTGACTGCTTAGAGCAGGGGTTTCAAACTGCTGGCCCATGGGCTGGATGGGTCATGCCGAAACTGTGTCCACTCCTGCTCCGGCAATGGAGAAAAAGTCATGATACGTCGTGACACGTCATGTGTCGTGGCAAGTTTGACACTCCTGGGTTAGAGAACGCTGGCTCCTGCGTGAAGCAATCTGCACTGTGATTGGTTGCTGTGGATGTAGAGGGGGTGTTTCCCTTTTACCCCGCCTTTTTTTCCTTCTGTGCGCCCTGCATGTTCTGTGATTTACCTCATGATGCTCCTGTTTGCTTGACTATCTATTTTGTTGTATATATTGAAGTCACAGACATGTACTTGTAGTTTTATATTTATTTATATAAAACTACAAGTACGTGTCTGTGACTTCATTTAGACACCTGCTGCGCAGTTCCCTGACAGAGCAGCAGAGAAATTTAATAACCCAAAATCAGCAAAGAGTAGTTATAACTTCCAGATGGGTATTTTAAAGAGGTGGGGAGCTGAGAAGTGAAGATGTTGCCCAAAGCAACAGCCATGTCCCTCCAGAAATGTTCCAAAAGACAGTTGAAAGAGATAAGTAGTAACTCATTTGCTTGGCATATATATTAGGGTCAGAGAACCCAATCAACCATTCACAGAAACACCTGCATTATGCATGTATAGACGTGAAGTTGCAAAAATGAACATTACAGGAACAGCAGAAAAGCCACTTGGTTTGCCAAGGGCTCTATAACACTATGCAACATTTCAAAGCTCCATGATTTAGTCTGCTGCTTCATCACAGCACCTACCTTCAATTCACACATCTCGTAAATCTCTTTCGCTGAGGTGATTCATCTGAAGTTTTGTTGAAAGAAAGCCTCCCTTTCAATATTTTACCTAGCTGTTTAAGTACTACAGTATATTGCTGCTATTAGTACTATTTTGGCAAACCATTTTTACAACTACCCTCTAATGTTTCTTAGTATGGCTCCTTTGTACTTAACAGTAATGCTGGTCTATGAGTTTAGAGCAGAGTTACTAAATAGATTTCCCTTTGAGAATTTTTCAAGTGGATGATCCATGAACTAATAGTTTGATGGTGTTAAAGGATTCAGAATTCCGCATTAACCTCTCTAACTATCCCTCAGCTTCCAGGCACAGCTGAATTGCTGATTTCATTAACTTGTGCTTTGCATTTAAATATTCTGGCCCGGTACGAGTTATTTTGCAAGAGAATACATATGGAAATGAAACCATAAGTCATAGTCAAGGAGGCAGTTACAATATCAGCAATGATTATAATTCCCCATTGTATATAGATACAGTTCTACAGAGGAATTATTGAATCTATCATTTGTACTTCTATAACTGTCTGGTTTGGTACAGCAACCAAACAGGACAGGTACAGACTTCAACTGATAGTAAGGGTTGCAGAAAAATAAATGATTGCAACCAGCCTGCCTTTCATCGAGGACCTGTATATTGCACAGGTCAGAAAGAGGGCTAAGAAAATATCTACAGACCCCTCACTCACATCTTAGACATAAACTGTTTCAACTCTTCCACTTGGGGTGGCGCTACAGAGCATTGCATGCCAGAACAACTAGACACAATTTTTTCCTTCGTGCCATCACTGCAGAACACCTAATTCCCCCAAGTATTGCCTTATGTCTAAGGATATATTAGGTAGGACTATATTACTATTATCCTTCTCATGTGTTCCACTACGTTCTCTTATTGGTGGTATTATTGTTGTTGTTGTTATTGCACCAGAGACAAATTCCTTGTGTGTCTATCATGCCTGGTCAATAAACTAGTCTAGTCTAGTCCAATCTAATCCACCCCAAACTCCATTATATCCCCACTAAATTCCCACATTTCAACTGATTGAAAAGAGGTCAACAGCTGCTGGAGAAAATAATGAAATGTATCCCTGTAACAAAACAAGGGTAACATGGGTAACAAAACAAGCATCAGAAACACCTCTGTATGGTGATGAATTTAGTGATTTTTACTCCCTTCCATCTAGATGGGTTCAAAGTGACTATCAATAGAACATGAGTTCCATCTCTGAACAGGTTAGCTGAGGAGCTTTCTCCAGAAAAAAACGGGTACCTAGTCTATAGCTGAACTTGAGTGTCTCAGCATCTGGCAAATGGATATATGACAACAGATGTTCCTTTTGGTTCCAGTAGCAGTTAGTTAAGATGTTTATGAAGACATCTACCTCATCACCATGAAATACCTCTTGGTAGCCTACAGGTTAAAACATCTGTGGTCTGATTAAAGCATGTCATAATCACAACTATATTATGCACCACAAACATACCCAGAAGATTTAAAGATTGTATTATTTCAGATCTTTCACCAATGCACTCCTCTGCGTTCAAACATTAGAGCAGGGGTCTCCAACTTTGGTAACTTGGCTTGTGGATTCCCCCTGCTGGCTGGGGAATTCTGGGAGTTGAAGTCCACAAGTCTTAAAAGTTGCTAAGGTTGAAGATCCCTTCATCAGAAGACAGGTTACACGAAGAAGTACTGCTTGTTAAGATCAGGTAGCCAAGTCAGTAAAACATCTGAAGAACCTTAGTAAAATAGAACAGTGCTCCTTCACACAAGCCTAATTTCTGATGCTCAGAATTACAGATAGTTCTCACTTTATGACCAGTTGCATAATGACTGAACTTACAGCAGACCTCTCCAAGGTTACTTACAACCTGGTTCCAACATTTTGACAGCTGGTGCTCAGCAACTGGCCTGCATTTACAGTCGTTTGTAACATCCCATGATCCCATGACTAAATTTTATGATGGTTTTTCTGAAAATCATCATTTACTTCTGGATTTTGGCAAAACCAACCCATAGCAAACCATTAGTATGTTTAATGACTATTACAAAGAAGATCATAAAATTGGTTTGGTCACATGGGTGACCCATTTCACTGTCACAATGTATGACAGAGATGGGCAAGCTACATTATGGTCATGAGTTAAGGACTACCTATACTGGTAACAGTGGAATATTGTGAAATTTTGTCCCAGTGCCAAAATATTAACATTTGAAACCAATTTATTCTGAGTTTTGCCCATATTATTAATATTTATGGGAGGAAAAACTTCAGTCCAGATAATTGTATCTTCCCTTAAGACATATTTTAAGTTACAAGCCTATGAGAAATCATAGGCAATCCTCTTTTTTGTCCCTTTTTGAAGTATCACGTAAAAATAATTTTCTTACCAATGTCCCTCATTCCTCTTGATTTGCTATATCCTCTCTTAAAAGAATTGCCCACCAATGAATGTGTTGAAATTATAAAATAAATTGATCCACACAATATTTCTCAATAACACTCTTGTGGGGTCTTCCAGGGCAAGGGTCCCCAGCCCACGGTCCATGGACCAGTACCCGGCCATGGATTGCCAGCAATTGGGCTGCACAAACAAGGAAAGCCCCATTATTGGGATGCAGGCAACACACAAAACCAGGCCCCATCCGGTCCATGGAAAAACTTCTCTCCACAGAACCGGTCCCTGGTGCCCAAAAGGTTGGGGACCTCTGTTCCAGGGAATGCATGCATTTCTCTGCTCAGTCAGATGCTTGAGTTCAGCAAAATTGGAATTAATTAAAGAAAAAAGTTATTTTGCAAAAGGAAGCTTGAGTGGGTTAGTAGAGAACTGTAACAGATGAAATGAATGCCTGGCCCACTATGTTTGTGCTGAGGATTGATATAAGCATTTAGACAGACAGATAGGAGAAGGAAGAAACACTGTGTTATATTACAATCTCATATTTATATGTGTTTCTATAAATAATATATTTGAATTAATGTCAAGGTCCACTGAAACCATATAACCGCATTGCTGTCTGCAACCCCCCTCCCCACATTTCTCATTGAAAAATGCTTATATTATCTTTTATATGGAGTAGGTGAGTCCAAGATTCAAACACATTCTCTGAACCACACCGTGTAGTCTCCAAACTCCTCTCTCAACATTTTAATGTGATTTTTTTTCCCTTTTCTTTCACCCATGAAAATTATAGTGTAAATCTTAAATTATGCTTAAAATAAAGGTCCCTTATATTTGAGTTCAACTCAGATAAAATATTTGGATTCAACCTTATCATGAGTTGTATTACATTTTGACAATCTAATCTACTACACTGGGATATACATTGGACTTCCACCCAATACTACAGGTAATCCTCAGTTAGCAATAGCATTTAGACTTATATACTGCTCCATAGTGCTTTACAGCACTCTCTGGGTGGTTTACAATGTCAGCATTATTTGCATATTGTCCCCAACAATCTGGGTCCTCTTTTTACCAACCTCAGAAAAATGTAAGGTTAAATCATCCTTGAGCCCCATCAGGATCAAACTCAGGGCAGTGGGCAGAGTTTGCCTGCAATACTGCACTTAACCACTGTGCCACCAATTAACAATTGTCCATTGTTGAGCGAAGCAATCATAATGTGACATCACATGACTGTGCCAAGTCATGACAGCATTCCCAACAATTCATGTTACAGTTATTAATTCCACACAGTCATTAAGAGCAGTGTCACATTTGTGACCTCCTGCCAGCTTCTGCATTGCCTTTGCTTGCTGGAAGCCAGCAATGAAAGTTGCAAATGATAATCACATGACTGTGGAACACTGTGACCATCATAATTTCAAACCAGTTGTCAAGCACCTGAACTGTGATCACATGACTATAGGGATGCTGCAGCAGCCACAATTTGTGGACCATCCGTAAGCCTCTTAGTTCAATGTTGTCATAACTTTAAACAGTTGCTGAATGTTTATTAACCAAGCCCTCTAATCAAATCTCACCTTACTTGTTTTTTTCAGAATCAGCCAAATTTGGTGTCAATGCTATCTCTTAAACATTGATAAGATTTATAGTAGCATTTCAAAACAACCATAACATGGTTATGTGCTTTGCAATATGTGAGAGATCCTTTTACATTGAACTAGCACTAAAATAATTAAGCAAATAAGCCAAGAGCTTCCCTAGATTAATTTGCCTTTATATAGGCTTTTTGTTCGAATTATGGCTTTAACCTTCTTCCTAGTCAATTATACTTTTCAGAGAAATTGGACTAATTAAACTTTTTCAGTTCTAAGTTATCACAGTAAAATCCTGCCAGTTGAGTACAGTAGAAGTTACCATCTACCTGGGCAAAATAGAATAAACATAGATTTAGAAGTCCACAAGTCTTAGAGTTGCCAAGATTGGACACCCCTGGTTTAATTCCAAAAATCAGAGAGGAATTATTTTGCTCTCCGTGGTTGAACAAGCATCTATACAGATAGGACACCATTGTCCTTTTGGTGATGTGTGATAGCTCCAGTTATTATGGATAAGTCTTAATAGGCACCTTTAGCTAATGAACTCAGTGTCATTTTCAAACTAAAACTGTACATCTTGTGAAGCAAGATTTTATTTAGAAATTTATCTCTTATATTGATTCTGGCTGGAATGATTCTTCATGCTTCAGGGGATTTCAAAGATATTCAGCCCTTGTGCTAAGAGAAGGGAGAAAAATAAAGTGAAAACCTTAGAACAATCTGAGATTGGAAAGGAATTGTTTGAATTACTAGTTGATTTATTAACCTGATTATGTGTTTGTCAACTCTGCAATGAACCTGAATGAAGCTATTTGGCTCGTTTCCAGTTGCTACCAGAATAGAATGGGGATGGTGGATTTTTTTCTGTTAGCCTAAACAATTCTTTGTACCATGGGAACCAAGGTCATTTCTGTTCATTGGGCTGGGGTGCTGAGCCTTCTGTTAGAAAGCCCGCCAAAATATTCTATTGGGAAACGTACTTGATTGCATAGTACTGGGAAAAATGGGACACAGGAATAGTTTGTTTCTGAAGCGTCACTCTTACCTATTTGAAAAATGTTTCTCTTTGAAACTGATTTAGTTCCTCTCAACAAGGAACAAAACACAATCTGATCCTTGGAAGGAGCCATTTTAACACCCTGCTGTGAAGATAGGAGTAAATGAAATAATAAACCATGGTTTTTTAATGTGGTTTATAGAATAGGTTTAGAAGGTAGAATAAGTAGAAGTTAGCCATGCATGACACATAAGCTACATATTAGCACCTAATTTAAGACCCCTAATTTCCCACCCACCCAGTAAGGGCGTTCATTCATTCATTCATTCATTCATTCATTCATTCATTCATTCATTCCAAATCAAGGCTGCTCAACTCCACAACAACTCTGGGCAGCCTATAGATAAAAATTAAAAAGTATTAATACAAAGGAAAACATCAGAGGAGAACAACCATGTCGTAAGTGGCAGCAACTTGGTTCTAATCCACTACAGGTAGTCCTCAGCTTATGACCACAATTGGGCCCAAAGTTTTTGTTGCTAAGTGAGACAATTGTTAAACTGCAGTTGTTAAATTAGTAACACAGCTATTAAGTGAATTTGGCTTCCCCATTTGCTTGTCATAAGGTCATAAAAAGTGATCACATGAACCCGGGACACTGCATCTGTCATAAAGAGGTGTCAGTTGCCAAACATCTACATTTTGATTTTGTGACCTTGGTGATCCTGCAACAGTTACAAATCACTTTTTTTCAGTGCTGTTGTGCCTTTGAAAGATGACTAAATAAACTGTTGTAAATCAAGGATTACCTGTACAGTAATTAAGGTCACAGAGCTGAATTTGTTAACTTTTAGGGAAGTTCTTCCCTGTAGAAGGAAGCAGTTCAGGAAGAGATACGTAGCTTGTTTAGGCAATTTCTGTGCCCGGTGAAGAAGGGAAAAATGAACAACAAGCAAACAAACAAATAAAAGACCAGACACAGAACAATGCACAGAACAGGCACAGAACTAACTGACTGTAGTGGCAAAGACATGACTGAGAGAGATGGCATTGGTCTTGGAGTTCCTTTTTCACTGCCATAGTAACTGCAAATGGTTGCTATCCAGTGGTGGGATTCAAATATGGGAACAACCGGTTCTCTGTGTGGATGCCACTTCCAGAAGTCCATTCTGCGCCTGGGCAACAAAAAAATTAGCTACCGGTTCTGCCGAAGTGGTGCAAACTGGCTGAATCCCACCACTGCTGCTATCCAAGGCAGTCACTAAAGAAGGATTTTTTTTGGTGTATGCCTTCAAATCAGTTTCTGAATTCTAGTGACTGCCTGGATAAGTCCCTGCAGTTTTCTTGGCAAGATTTCAGAAGTGGTTTGCCATCGCTTTCTCCTTAGCCTAGACTTAAGAGAGACTACTGGCCCAAGGTCACCCAGCTGGCTTTGTGGCTAAGATGGGACTAGGATTCACAGTAACCTAGTTTCTAGCTTGATGCCTTAAATATTACGCTAAAGTGGCTCCCAAATAAAGACTACCTGTATTGACAAAATGGGTCCCAAGAAGTTGTAAATTACTGCTTTCAGTCACAATGGGAGAGGAATATAAAAGACCACAAGAAAAGCTCAGATTTTCGAATTATCAGGCTAATGAATGGATCTGATCCACTGCATGTTGCTCCATTAAGGCAGCATGAGTTTGGAAGAATGGCTTATTTTGTTGGAGTGTTTCTATAACAAGATTTTTTAATAGTAATTTTTGTGCCTAATTCCCCGTGGTTTGTAATAGCTGAAAACAGGATGCTTTAGCAATCTTCTTGACACATTATTATTTTTTTCTTGCTGCTTATGGCCAGGTTATAGTTCAACTCTTTAATGTGATTCTTCTACTAGAATTTGGAACAACAATTTAACACACTAGCCTCCTTCATTTTTTTTAAGCTATGTGTTAAACTTTAAACATGCAACCTGTTTGAATTTGAAATGCCGCTTTTCAAGTTCAAAGCAATCTTTCTGACTGCAGGACAACTGTTTCACAAAAAAATAGGCTGTTTCAATCATTTTTGACGTCTAATGCTTCCTGAATTATCAAAATTGTTCATGTTCAATTGCATTCAAAGCAACTCTTATCAGGCTCAGAACATTGAGGTGTATTGACAAAATGGTTTTGAATGCAAAATATTTTGCATATCGCTAAAGATTTTTAAAAATGGAACAAAAACTGAAATGAACTCTGTGGAATGAGAAATATTATTTACATATTTCACTTCAACTAATTAGGGTTCTGGAAATATATAGGCTTTGTTTCAAGTGAGAATTTCTCTTAATTGGGTTCTTTTCCATACATTGTAGATTGTTTCTCTCAAATTACCTAAATTTTCAGCATGTACATTTTCTACTTGGCTTTAAAATGTTGCTCATGGTAGATTTTGGAGAGTTTAAAATATAATAATACATAGTCACAGCAGTACTTGATGAACCAGCCCTATTCAGTACAGAACATGTCAAAGTAATGTAAATGTAGCACAAATTATGCTACGTTGGGATAGTTAACATCATACAATAAATGGAAGACAAAAATGGCTGAAAGGTAAAGAGAATGCAATGCAACATCAAATGATATTTGACAAGGTGAACAACACCTTTGGCATGTGAACTGAGATGGCCATCCATCTGCTTGGTGGGTCACCTAAAAATAGGTTCAATTCAATTGCATCTTTTGAATATTGTGAAATGATTCTGGGTATGCATCCCTTTACACCCCACAGAAATAAATTCTTACATGATCAAGTATACATTTGCATTATTGTATAATGGAACTCTTATGGTGCAGTGATTAGACTGCAGTATTGCAGGCAAACTCTCCTCACCGCCTGGAATTTGATCCTGATGGGGCTCAAGGTTGACTCAGCCTTCCATCCTGCTGAGGTGGGTAAACTGAAGACCCTGGTTGTTGGGGGCAATATGCAAATACCTTGTAAACTGCCCAGAGAGTGCTGTAAAGCAGGGGTCCCCAACCCCTAATCTGTGGACCAGTACCAGGCCACAGCATGCCAGCAGTTAGTCCGCACAAACAAGCAAAGCCCCATCCATGAGATGCAGGCAGCACACAAAACCACATACCATCTGATCTGTGGAAAAACGTCTCTGGTGCCCAAAAGGTTGGGGACCTCTGCTGCAAAGTGCTATGGAATGGTACATACGCCTAAGTGCTATTGCTATTATATGGTCTTGGCAGTATGTCCATTGACAAGGGCACAAGTATAAACTGCTGCATTAAAAAGAATCATGATGTATTTCTCACTTGAAGACATCTTCCTCCCTGCTCCCAACCCATTTTATTGCAGTAGATACATTTATAAAGTCCAAATTAAAATCTTGATATTAATCTTGGGGGCCTGGCTTAGTGCCTGACCATCTTCTGACCATCTGAACTACTTGGCTAGTAAAAACTGCTAGACAGACCCTTCTGATAAAGATGAAGCTATTATTAGAAGATGGCTGTTTTTGGAGCATGAATGAGAGGTCTTCTCCTGTAGTAGAAAGAAGAGACTCATGCCAGCTCTTCAGGAAAGGAAAGGTTTATTGCGCAGGTTCAGAAGGCTTAAACAAAACAAAGGGTCTGAACCCGGAAGGGCTCATGAACAGACATATTTATACACCTCTAATTCTTAGTTATACATTGTTATACATTGTTACTTATAAGGTTACATCCTGCACATTCTTATCAGACAACAGTTTACAAAAGAAAATTACATGAAGTACGTGTAGTTTCACAGACAGGATATGGTTATCCCAATCATCATCTGCCTTAAGGACAAGACTACGTTTGCTTAAACAAGGACTTTAGTACATTCCTCTTTAAGACAGTCACCAGGGAATACGTGCAGTTACGCTAACAGGATTATGGCTTCCTTGATCAGCGTCCATTCTAATTACAAGAATACATTTGTTTCAACATTATTTTAGTCCATTTCCTCTGCTTCACTTCCAAACCATCCAATGCATCCTTTAGAAGAGGGGTCTTCAACCTTGGCAACTTTACAACGTCTGAACTCCCAAATCCAAGAATTTCTCAGCCAGAACATGCGTTTGGCCCTTATTTTCTGTTCCTTAAGAAGAGCAGCCTAGGAACGTCTCTTTCTCCAGGTTTTTAATAGCTGAGTTTGCCTTGATTTCATTGTTTGCAATTTAAATTTTATTTTGCTTTTATTTATTGCCTGCCTGCTAGCGGCCTGAAATGCTCAGACTGAATTGAGAAGTGGGATAGAAATAAAAAGTTAGAGCTGTGCAGCTTTTCAAATGAGTGTTGCACCTCAGTGAAGATTTGAGCATAGCAACCCTTTGATTGTGAAAGTTGCATGGTTGCAGGTTTGCTTCTGGGTCCAGTTCAAGGTGTTGGTTATCACCTTTAAAGGCTGTCATGGCTGTTTGAGGAACCATTTTACCCCAATGGGATTGGCCCACTCCTCTGTTCCAGCAGAAGGGGCCTGGTCCTGGCCCCATCAGTGAAAGAACAGCAGCTGGTGAGGTCCAGGAGAAGAGCCTTTTCTGCTGTGGCCTCCCCCTCTTCAACATCATGCCACTGGAGGTGAATCAGCTCTGATCTTTCTGGCCTTCTGAAAGAACCTGTACGGTCCCACTACAACTAACCACCCAAGAAAGCAGAACTTTTGAAACAGGTGTTGTCTCCAAGGGAAACTTTTATTAGGGTTCAGTGACCATAGAAAGTCAAGGCAAGATCTGGGGAAAAGCCCACCGAAACGGTATAATTAAGCAAGCAATATTCCTCCTCCCACCAAAGTCATAATGTCCAGTTGAAATCCATTTCTCTGCAACCGTCTCCCTGATAAAGGAGACACAAGGGGACGGAGGGGGGAGGAGGAGAATATAGAAGGCTAAAGTTACCCCAAGCACATGCAAGCTCCCCCTCCCCCCAACAAAATGGCAGGCCCCAAAAGCAGAATATATGGCCAAGGAAAAGAAGGAGGGTTTTTGGATCCTGACAGAACCTCAAAATCTGGCTCTGTTAACTGGGCTGGGCCACCAATGGGGGCGTCTCACAATGGAGCTGGTCAGTAAACTAAGAAAGAAGATCCCACCTCCATCCTGCTCACGTACTGGTTCCTATTCCACCTAATCTCTGTTAATTTTAATATTTGCAATATTTGTAACAGTATAATCATAATAATCATAACCATAATGGTAAAGTTGGAAGGGACCTTGGAGGTCATCCAGTCCAACCCCCTGCTCTGGCAGGAAACCTTATACCATTCAGACAAATGATTGACCGATGTCTTCTTAAAAACTTCCAAAGTTGGAGCTTTCACAACTTCTGGAGGCAAGTGGTTCCACTGTTTAATTGTTCCAACTGTCAGGAAATTTCACTTTAGTTCTAGGTTGCTTCTGTCCCATCCGTTGCTTTTTGTCCTGCCCTCAAGTGCTTTGGATTCAGACAACTTCTAGAGTTAAGAGTTTCGTAGCTATCTGGTGATCATTTTGGATACCCCAATCTGGTAGCCCTGAAACACCCACTGGGCAGAAGAAAAATGCCATGAGTTTCCTTAGCTTCTTTTTCCTTTTTCTTCCAGTTAAATGAAAATGCTTCTAAACTAACCAGCAGAAAAAGTCCTCTGACCTTGTTTATTTTCTAATAAGATGAGACCAGGGATCTGTTCTGAATAAAGATGCTTGGTGCTTTGTTCTGGTTTCCCTCTATTTCCTTCCTTTTAATTAAACCTGTCTTTAAAAAGAAAGCCAGCCATGAGGCACCAAGATGCCTATTCCCTAACGTTTTCCACAAATCAACAATACATTTGTGGTAGTGGGTAAGTAGCTGCCCTGCTTGAAACTTCCTCCATAAATATTCATAACTTGATCTCAGTCTTTGATCAGTTTAGCTGAATTGTCTGTTTATTTCACGCCTTCATAGTTTTATTTTAATTGGCTTCACTTTGATTTGCTGTACTTTGTCGTCTTTTTTTTCCCTGAGTGTGTTTTACTTAACTATGATTTTCATCTATGTCTTGTACTTTGCTATAAGCTTCTTTTTTATCTGGAAGAAAATAGATGAATCAAAGGGTCTTCTCCTGCAACCAAATAACTCTTTGTACAGTTAATGCCAGAATTCTCTGGTTAGCAATCCAAGATGGCCGATGAAGCCTCAGTGTCATTTCTCAGAATTCTCTGCTTCCATTTTTTTTTCTTATTCTTACACCCGTTTCTCTCTCCCCTTTCTTTCTAGGAGATGGCCAAGTTGATTTTGATGAATTCATGACGATCCTTGGGCCTAAACTGGTCTCTTCAGAAGGGCGGGATGGCTTTTTGGGCAATACAATTGACAGCATATTCTGGCAGGTTAGTGGCAAGGTGTTTTAATGTATATTTAAGTCAGAGTTGATGGACATGTGATTGCCTTGGATACTTCTTCTACAGGCCATGTTATCACTAAATGACATGAAGTTTGTACTTTGCATTATTTCTGTAGTTAGACCGTGATTCACATGATGTCACTGTGGCTTCTACACAGTCTTTCTCTTCCATTTACTCAAATGTGCAACATGCTGTGCAGGTCACATAAGGACATCGTGTGCAGATAAGGACATGCTGTGCAGGTCACATGAAGTGTTAATACCACTTTATAAGGCCACACTTGGAAAACTGCATCCAGTTTTGGTCACTACGATGTAAAAAAGATTTTGAGACTCTAGAAAGAGTACAGAGAAGAGCAACAAAGATGATTAGGGGACTGGAGGCTAAAACATGTAAGGAACAGTTGCTGGAATTGGGTATGTCTAGTTTAATGAAGAGAAGGACGAGGGGGGACATGATAGCAGTGTTCCAATATCTCAGGGGTTGCCACAAAGCAGAGGGAGCCAAGCTATTCTCCAAAGCATCTGAGGGCAGGACAAGAAGCAACGGATGGAAACTAATCAAGGAGAGAAGCAACCTAGAACGAAGGAGAAACTTCCTGACAGTTAGAACAATTAACCAGTGGAACAACCTGCCTCCAAAAGCAGTGAATGCTCCAACACTGGAAGTTTTAAAGAAGATATTGGACAACTATTTGTCTGAAATGGTATAGGGTTTCCTGCCAGAGCAGGGGGTTGGAATAGATGACCCCCAAGGTCCTTTCCATCTCTGCTATTGTATTATATTGTAGGTTGCAAGTTGCTATTGAATATGTGCTAGGGGGTGTAAAGGAAATTACAGTCTATGTCAGGGCTGTCCAAACCTGGCCACTTTAAAGACTTGTGGACTCCCAGAATTCCTCAGCCAGCCATATCATGGGAATTCTGGGAGTTGAAATCCACAAGTTTTAAAGTTGCCAAGTTTGAAGATCCCTGGTCTAGAATATTAAAGAACATACTAATATAGGATTGTTGTATTATCTGGGAAAGCTGACCACAGCTGATCTAGCTGATCTAGCTTTCCAAAAGCTTCAAAAGAGACCTCTGCCTCTTTCTCATTCACTTCTACTTCATTCATTTTCATTCTCAAGAGTTTTAGTACAGGTAATCCTCAAATTACAACCACAACTGGGACTAGAGTTTCTGTTGCTAAGTAAGATGATTGTTAAGTGAGTTGCACCCAATGTTACCATCTTTTTTCCCCATGATTGTTAAGTGAATCACTACAATTGTTAAATGAATCGCATGATCATTACGTGAATCCAGTGTCCCCCATTGACTTTGCTTGTTGTAAGCCAATTGGGAACGTAGTGAATCGTGATCACACAACCCCAGGACACTGCAATCATTGTGAATATATGCTGAATGCCAAGCGCCCTAATTTTGATCCTGTGGCCATGGGGATGCTGCAACACAACAGTCATAAGTTTCAGGACTGTTCATAAGTCACTTTTTTCAGTGCCTCTGTCACTTTGAATGGTCACTGAATAAATGATTGTAAGTCAAGAACTATCTGTAGAGTATTTTTTTTAAGCTGGTATGTTTATTGCAAGGTTGTGAAGAGATTTGGCTGCCCGCAGAGATCTGAATAGGTCTGTGAAAAGCATTTATTTGGATATCCTTTAATTTTTTGGAGCCGTGGTGGCACAGTGGTTAGAATGCAGGTATTGTAGGTTGACTCTGCTCACTGCCAGGAGTTCAGTCCTGACCGGCTCAAGGTTGACTCAGCCTTCCATCTTTCCAAGGTTGGTAAAATGAGGATCCAAATTGTTGGGGGCAATAGGCCTACTCTGCAAAACACCTAGAGAGGGCTGTAAAGCACTGTGGAACGGGATATAAGTCAAGTGCACTTGCTCTTGCTATCTTTTCCTTGTTTTTACTGAGAACATGGTACATTCCTGATAATTGAAGACTGATGGAAAGATAAATGTCCAACCTAGGACACTCTCATACACCACTTTGTCTGTTTTATTTTATAATTGAGGTTCAGTGTGAGAACTCTGTGCCCTCAATTTGAGAATTTCATCAAAGGTTTTCCTTGGGTTGGGTAAATCTGAAAGCAAAGTTTAGAAAAATGGACGAAAAGATTACCTGTGCTAAAGAATGTCGACTGGTGGCCCCCAGAGGGAGGGCGTTCTCTGTGGGCGTGCCGGATTTATGGAACCATCTTCCGGTTGAGCTCCAGATGGCGCCCGACCTTCGCTCCTTCCGGCGCGATCTAAAGACTTACCTGTTCGAACAAGCCGGCCTGGCCTGATGGGTGATGGGTTTGGGTTTTATTGTTTTTTATGTATTTTAACTTAACTTATTGTTATAGTTTTTGGGCATCTTGTTTAATCTTTTTTTAACTTTTGTATTCTTGCTTTTTAACATGTATTGCCCTGTTCACCACCCTGAGTCCTTTGGGAGAAGGGCGGTATACAAATATAATTAATTAATTAATTAATTAATTAAATAAACAAACAAACAAATAAACAAATAAATAAATAAATAAATATAGGTAGAAAGAGACGGTCCTCAGTTGATGCTAGGTGACATAAATCAGATCTCGTTAAGGAAATCTTGTTATGACTTGTGTTGCATGAAGGATGCCTTTTACTAACCCTGGTTTTATTTGCAGGAGTGAAAGAAATGACTCTGATCTATGCATTCAAAAAAAAGTGGTTTCCTGCTGTTTTTATTTGTTTTGTTTCTGTTAGGAGGGTTTAAAATGTGCTTGTATTTTATTTCACGAATTCTGTGGTTATTCATTCTCAATTGCCCGAGAAAAGCAGAGTGGGGGGTGGAGGGGCAGAGAGATAAACATAAGAAATTGCTGTTTTTCAACTGTGGCAACTTTAAGATGTGTAGACTTCAACTCCCAGGTTTCCCCAGCCAGAATGAAATAAATGAATACTGGTTTGAAATCCAGAGTTACCGAGTTCATTAAAAATCACTCACAATGTACAGTAATTCTAATTCTTACTGAATTTTAATGGATGTACTTACTTAAAGGCAAGGAGGAGCAGGGAAGTTCAAGAGGATTCATCACCTACAGAAAACAAATATTGTTGTTGCTCACTCAATTTCTCCATATTGCCACAATTTTAAGGAACGTGGTGGTGTGGGAAGTCACACACACATACACACACCGAGAAGGAAATATTAAAAGGGCAGAATATTATATTTCCTCAAAGGATCTTAAAAAGGCAGAAAAGCATGCCCAGTTTTTCTTAATAGCCCCAAGTCTCCCTCCCCCAAGCAGAAGCCAGCTCTGTAGAAATGCAGATATCATAATCCTTTCAGAAAGACTGGCACCTGGAAGCTTAGAGTTGATGGGATTAGAAAGACATAGATCCCTAGAATCAACAATCCCTCACACCAAAACATCCAACACAGGACATAGTCATCAGCCACAGCCCCAGGGAAGCAGGATATGACCTTTGAGATATAATAGGATTAACCCACCACCATCAGAATACCAGAAAGGCACACTCAGACTCTGGTCAAAGTTCATGCCACAGGAACAACTCCAAACAAAAGCTCAAGAAGATATAAAAACCCACCGCTCCCTACTACATGTGGTCAGCTTTCCCAGAGCCACGCTTCTGTCTGGCTCTGCCCTTCAATAAACTCCAGCCTTCTTTCTAAAGCAGTCTCCATTTTGTTTATTCCCATCTTGGACTGGACCCTGATGAAGATTTTTCATTCAACAGTGGCTTACCCACTACTCTGGTTATTATGCTACAAAGCCATACCAGTTGCTTGCTTATGGAATAGGTCATCGGAGCACACCCCAAGTTGCAACATTCTGCTTATTATTTTTTGTTTGGTTGTAATTGCTGGTAGATGGGAATTCCTTAGGGCACACTGTAGTAAGTAGCTGCCAGCCAAGCAGACTGCTATATTCTATATAGGATAATAAAACTAAATTAAATTAAAATGAATTCCTGTTCCAGCACTGTCTTGTGCTGAGCTGCTTGAACTGTGGGTGGCTTTTTCTCACTGAACTTCAGATAGGCCTTCCCTGGACAAGAATGGTTATATATATATATATATATATATATATATATATATATATATATATATATATATATGTGCAAATTATTCAAATTGCTAATAAAGAATTTGGGAGGCTAAGATGATCATTTCGAACTCATTTACGTTCTCATCAGTTAGTCATACCCTTTATCTGAGATTCGAACCCGGGCTGATTGTATATCAGGCAGTGTTTTAACCTCCTGAGCCACGGGGTTCTTTCTCTCTTATATTAGCTGGAAGGCAAGGCAAATGTATGTTTAAGTATTTGTCAAGGCTTTTTGAATGGACCTTGCTAATTAACTCTTTCATTCCTGTTTTGGCCCGGCTCAGGGCTTATCTACAGGAACTAGTCAACTTATGACAGCTCATTATTTGTGCAAATTATTCAAATTGCTAATAAAGAATTTGGGAGGCTAAGATGATCATTTCGAACTCATTTATGTTCTCATCAGTTAGTCATACCCTTTATCTGAGATTCGAACCCGGGCTGATTGTATATCAGGCAGTGTTTTAACCTCCTGAGCCACGGGGTTCTTTCTCTCTTATATTAGCTGGAAGGCAAGGCAAATGTATGTTTAAGTATTTGTCAAGGCTTTTTGAATGGACCTTGCTAATATAAGAGAGAAAGAACCCCGTGGCTCAGGAGGTTAAAACACTGCCTGATATACAATCAGCCCGGGTTCGAATCTCAGATAAAGGGTATGACTAACTGATGAGAACATAAATGAGTTCGAAATGATCATCTTAGCCTCCCAAATTCTTTATTAGCAATTTGAATAATTTGCACAAATAATGAGCTGTCATAAGTTGACTAGTTCCTGTAGATAAGCCCTGAGCCGGGCCAAAACAGGAATGAAAGAGTTAATTAGCAAGGTCCATTCAAAAAGCCTTGACAAATACTTAAACATATATATATATATATATATATATATATATATATATATATATATATATATATAAATTAAAACTTTTATTTATTTATTTTTTTTTAAATAAAATCAGTGCAAACTAATGCAAAGTAAGGATGACCAAAAAAAAAAGAAATCAAAGAAAAAGCAAAACTTATAAGAAAGGGGAACATGTTGGAGAAAAATAGAAAAAAAGATATAAAGAAGTGGCTTTGGATATTCTTCATAGCAGTTTTAAGTACAAAACTCTCTAAAGTTACATCATATTACTCTCTCTTTTATAATCTATCCTATCCAATCCTCAGAGCCATAAATCACAAGTTCATGTTGTTCATTTTTATACAAAAAGTCCAGATGAGTTGCCCCAAAATGTTGATAATGTCTTTTCTCTAATCAAAGAAGGCAATTTATCTATTTCAGCAAAATCTGTCAAGTTCACCAACTATTCCTCCACAGAGCATAGAGACAAATCTTTCCATCTCTGTGCATATAGTAATCTTACCATAGTAATCACATATTGAAATAATCTTCCATATATATTTTTTTCTAACTGTTTATCCCTTCTTGGGCAAGGATTAGTAGGAAAGTTTTTCCTTCTTTGAAATATACGTTTTTCTGAGCTGCAGTATATTCCATAGTTTGGTCTTGATATTTGACTTCTTCTTCAACTCTATGCAAGTAGCCCTTGACTTACGACCACAAATTTATGATGATAAGTGAGACATTTGTTAACTGAGTTTTCCCCCACTTTACAACCTTTCTTTCCACAGTTAAGTGTATCAATGCAGTTGTTAACTTAGTAACATGGTTGTTAAGCAAATTTGGCTACCCCATTGATTTGAAATTGCAAAAGGTGATCACATGACCCTGAGAAACTGCAACCGTCATATATACGAGTCCTTGGTCAAATATTCAAATTTTGATCATGTGACCATGGGGAAGCTGCGATGGTTGTTAGTGTGAAATATCATAAGTCACTTTTTTCAGCGCAGTTGTAAATTCGAACAGTCACTAAACAGAATGTTGTTAGTATCTGTAGTACATTCCAAGTTCTTGGTGTTTGAGTTCTTCAACTCTGTATCCCAGTTTGTCAGTTTGGGCTTATTCTTCACTGCTGGCTTATCCTTGGTTTGGGCCATCACAGTTTCCTTTCCCTCTTTCTCTTTACAAGCTATTATGAAATAATTATTGCTGAATTGTAGATCTGCTATAATTCAGGGCCACCTTTGTGTCATGAAATTGTGTTCATTTGTTATTAATTAACCTACAACATTTCTTTTCAAGTTGTATGGTGCAGCAGTGTGATTGTGCATCTCTACAGCTACACAATTTATCAGGCTCCTTCATCTTGGAAATAAATCAAATATGCCAACCACAAGCGATAGAAGTCCTCCATTTCTGCAGCACCCCCAAACACTCGCACAGATGAAAAGCAAGTGTCAAATGTTGAGGCAAGCAATAAATAATGCTAGGCTTGAGGGGAAGAAATGTTTTTGGAAGGCAATATTAGAGAATGCTGCAATGTTAACTCATCACTGTATTTGTTAAAGCTAGAGAGTTTTGACAGCTACAAACGAAGAGGATAAAGAGGTTTTCTGTGGTTGATATGAACGTAACAACCTTGTGGTTATGCTTCTCTGCGCAAGGATGCCTCAGAAAACTGAACTGTCTTAAATGAAGGATTTGATTAGTGACTTTCTTCACAGGTGCACTAGGGACTTTTGCAAGCAGGTGACTCCAGAAAATTTTTTGATTATGGGAGCCATAATTCTGTTCTTGAGGTGGGCGGCTTCAGCTCTTACAGGCACCTGCAACCCACAAGGAGCCTCATTTGAGCATAATTGCTGAAAATTAATCAAGGTTTCCAACCATGTAGATGTGGGAAAAAGATGCACACTGAGTACAGGTAATCCTCAATTTACACCACAACTGAGACCAGAATTTCCATTGTTGAGCAAGACAATTGTTAAGTGAGTCATCACATGACTGGACAAAATTTTATGACCATTTCTATCATGGTCATCACGCAAATTACATGATCTTTAAGTGAATCTAGTTTAACGAAGAGAAGGATGAGGGGTGACATGATAGCAGTCTTCCAATATCTCAGGGGTTGCCACAAAGAAGAGGGAGTCAAGCTGTTCCCCAAAGCGCCTGAAGGCAGGACAAGAAGCAACAGATGGAAACTAACCAAACAGAGAAGCAACCTAGAACTAAGGAGAAAATTCCTTATAGTCAGAACAATTAATCCAGAGGTCTTCAAACTTGGCCCTTTTATGACTCATGGACTTCAACTCCCAGAATTTCTCAGCCAGGCATGCTGGCTGAGGAATTCTGGGAGTTGAAGTCCATGAGTCATAAAAGGGCCGAGTTTGAAGACCCCTGAATTAATCAGTAGAACCAACTGCCTCTAGAAGTTCTGATTGCTTCAACACTGGAAGTTTTTAAGAAGAGACTGGACAGCCATTTGTCTGAAATGGTATAGGGTTACCTTCCTGAGCAGAGGGTTGGACTAGATGACCTCCAAGGTCCCTTCTAACTTATGATTATGGAGGAGAAGGAGAAGGAGAAAGAGAAGGAGAAGAAGAAGAAGAAGAAGAAGAAGAAGAAGAAGAAGAAGAAGAAGAAGAAGAAGAAGAAGAAGAAGAAGAAGAAGAAGAAGAAGATTGTTCTCTTCTTATCCACAAAGAATCACATGGTTGTTAAGCAAATTCGACTTCAGAGAAGAGCAACAAAAATGATTAAGGGGCTGGAGGCTAAAACATATGAAGAACAGTTACAGGAATTTAGCGTGTCTAGTCTAATGAAAAAAAGGACAGTGTTCCAATATTTGAGGGGCTCCTACAAATACGAAGGGATCAGACTATTTTCCAAAGCACCAAAAAGGAAGATGAGAAACAATGGATGGAAACTAATGAAAGAGAGAAGCAACCTAGAACGAAGGAGAGATTTCCTAATGATGAGAGCAATCAACCAGTGGAACAGCTTGCCTTCAAAAGTTTTGGGTGCTCCATCACTGGAAGTTTTCTAGAAGAGATTGAACACCTATTTGTCCAGAATGTTAAGGTCTCCTGCTCAAGCAGAGGGTTGGACTAGAAGACCTCCAAGGTCCCTTCCAACTCTATTATTCTATGTTCTATGTCAGAACCCAGGTGAGAAGATTGCAAATCAGGAAGATATGACCACGAGATGCTGCAGCCATTGTAAATGTCAGCCAGTTTTCAAGCACTCAGATTGTAATCACGTGATTGCAGGCATGGTGTGAAAGTTGTAACTTTGAGAATGGTTCATAAATCACTTTTTGCAAGGGTGTTGTAACTTCACACCATAATTAAACGAATAGTCATAAGTTAAGGACTAGCTATATGTGAAAGGTCGTCTCTCCTGTTTGGAATCTACTGGTACAGCTAGTCCTTGATTTATGATCAGTCATTTAGTGACAGTTCAAAGTTATGACAGACTCCCCCAAAAGGTACTTTTGACCTGGTTTCAGAGTTATAGCCATTGCAGTGCTCTTGCCATGGTTCATCCTTACGGCCAACCGCAGGGATGCTGCAGTGCTCCCCCACCTATCTCCCCTACACTGCCTGCCTTCCCCGCCCCCCTGGTCTCAGCCTATTCTCTCAGCCGGCCATTCAGCAGGCAAGGGGGGCTAAAGCTGGTCAGCAGAAGCGACTTTCGCATGGAGGGCAAGTTAGAAAAAAACAACAACAATTGAGGATTGCTTTATGTTTCTGGAGGAGAAATGGAGTGCAAACAAATAAATATTAGTAATATCATGGAACTAGTACAAGAAAAAGGACAAGCATTTTAAAAACATTATGGTCCTCGCTCCATCCTAATAGATTCCAAGCTGGAATAAATGCATAACAAAATAAAAACAATATATCATTTTCTATTCAATATCTGATTTTGAAGCAAAAATACCACAGAGCTGCAGATAAAGAGAATAAAACCAATTTTAAATGCCTTGCGGTTTTTAAAATACTTTAACCTAGTGCTGATGTGCAGATGTAAAGGCAGATTGGGACAAATAACTGCTGTGTAAATCAATCTGTGGTCTGGAGACTGACTGTGAATATGTAACAACACCCCCACTCCCAACTCTCCTGGTTTACAAGTTCTTTATGTTTAAGCCAAACCTGGATCTGAGAAGTTTCCTAACTAAATACAGATAGTCCTCGACTTACAGCCACAATTGGAACCAGAATTTCCATTGCTAAGCAAGGCAGTTGTTAAATGAGCTGTGCCCAATTTTACAGCCCTTGTTTGCCATGGTTGTTAAGCAAGTCGCTGCAGTTGTTAAGTGATTCACACAGCCATTAAGCAAATCCAGCTATCCTCATTGACCTTGCTGGCTGCAAGCCAGATAGGAAGGTCACAAAAGGCAATCGCCTTGCCCCACGTTTCTGCAGTTGTCCTAAAGACATGCTGGTTGTCAAGTACCTGAATTTTAATCACATGAACGTGGGGATACTGCAGCAGTTGGAAATGCAAGGATAGTCTTAAGTCACTTTTCTCAGTGCCATTGTAGCTTTAAATGGTCACTGAATGGTTGTAAGGTCGAAGTCTGCCTATAGAGATGGGCTAACTAGTGGTCACACTTTTATTTTTACACGGTTAAAAATAAAATAAATACTTTTATGGCATCAAACCATAGTGGATGACAATAGAATAGAATAGAATAGAATAGAATAGAATAGAATAGAATAGAATAGAATAGAATAGAATAGAATAGAATAGAATAGAATAGAATAGAATAGAATAGAATAGAATAGAATAGAATAGAGCTGGAAGGCACCTTGGAGGTCTTCTAGTTGAGCCCCCTGCTCAAGCAGGAGAATCTATACCATCTCAAGACAAGTGACTCTCTAGCCTCTTCTTAAAAACCTCCAGTGATGGAGAGCCCTCAATTTCTGGAGGCAAGCTGTTCCACTGGTTAATTATCCTCACTCTTAGGAAGTTTCTCCTTAATTCCAGGTTGCTTCTCTCTTTGGTCAGTTTCCAACCATTGTTTCTCGTCTTGCCCTTTGGTACTTTGGTGCCCTCTTCTTGGAGGCAGCCCCTCAAATACTTGAAGATAAATAGCTTTGTATACTTATTTATTGAACACAGCTTTTTTCCACAATATCAGTCCAACATGTCCCTATCAATTATCTTTATTGCTTCATTTTCAATTGTGCATCCTATATCCCCATATACCCACTACAGATGTGCTCCAAAGTTTGCAGCCTTTCAACCTTTCACCCTGGTCTAGATTTATTTTATTTTTTTTATTTTAATTCCATTTATATCCCGCCCTTCTCCAAAGACTCAGGGCGGCTTACAAGCTTAGCAGTAGCCTTCATTCTATGTACATGCCTGCTTATTAGGGCTTTCACACACACCCCAAGCGGCATTATTACAAAGTCAGCTTAATTGCCCCCAACAATCTGGGTCCTCATTTTACCTACCTCGGAAGGATGGTGTTGTGATTCAGGGTCAGCCTGTGGGTTCGGCAGTTGGGTCGGATGACTCAGATGAGGGGGAGGAGGGGGGTGTTGAAGAACTTGCTGATGATGGCTTTGAAGCTCCGCAGAGCCCCCATCCAGGCCCCTCGTACCTGGTCGAGACCCAGCTGTGTGAGCCTGACAGTGTGGATGAAGATGACCCACAGCTGGCCCTGTTCAAGGACGCCCGATGCAGGAGGCAGTCAAGTAGGAGCAAGCAGAGGAAGGCTGTGGGACTTCTCGGAAGGAGGCAAAGAGAGGCCACGCCCTGAACTCTTTATAAAGGGAATGTTTGGGGAGGGCTGGTTTGCTGAAAGCAACCGCTCCGATAGTGTTTCAAAGCTCCTGTATCTTGGTATGTGTTTTGTTTGTTTTTGTAATAAATTTGGCAGACGTATTCCAGCCTCTTGCCGTTTATAAAGGGGTTGCCTTTTCTGCAAGGCCGGTAGCAGGCTGGTACAGAACAGATGGAAGGCTGAGTCAACCTTGAGCCTGGTGGGATGCGAACCTGCACTAATTGCAGGCAGCTGGTTTTACTTAAGGAGGCATTAGCCCACTGCTCCACCAAGATGCAGCAGAACAGCCCCTGACTCTCTTTAGTGACCCAACGGAGCCTCCTGTGGTCGTTCTGGCTGTGCACAGGAGGCAGCCGGGAGAGAGACTGGGCAGACTTTTCTGCCTGTTTCCTCCACTCTGTCTCCCACATTTCACATCTTTAATTTTATTCAGTTTCCGGTCTAAAACTAAAACTTAAAAAAGTAAAAATGATGGAAAATCCCACTCCTGATACTCAGCGCTTTGCCACTGAATTTCAGCAGCTCTGCCTTGTACAGATCTGAAAAACATTAAAAAAAAGTATTTTTCCCCCTCTTTTTCGAAGGGCTATCTTTGGCCCCCAGATTCTGTATCTGAAAGTAAAGGATGTTAAACCATCTGAAGATCCTCCCAAATGAACTCTCTTCTTTCTCCTTTATTATTACAAATCAAAGGTATATTTCATGCCATTCACACCCGTTGTTAGGGATAATGGTAAAACTTCTCTTTTTGTCAACCTTTTAACTGTAGGTTGCTTTTAATGATATTGATTCTGACACTGGTTCTAATTATGCTGATTTTGTTGGTGTTGTGCTTTACGTTTAATTTCATTGTTGTATGTCACCCAACATGCTTCCATGCTCGGAAAGCTGGATATAAATTTAATAGTAATAAAAAGCCAGACTCAACCATTGTGGATCAGAAAGATAAAAGAGTCTGGGTAATGGACATTATAGAACCTGGAGACAGCAGAAGAGAAGAGAAAGAACTGGAGAGAAAAAAAAAATCACAAAATACCGTATTTTCCGGCGTATAAGACGACCCCCAACTTTTGGGAAGATTTTCAAGATTTTTTGTCTTATATGCCGGAAAATACTTACATGCCAGTTGCCAAGTGTCCAACACAAGCCTGATTCAGCCCCGTCTGATGCAGATGGTGCAAAGGGGCTTTTCCTTCCACCCACCCTTTGGAATAAACGCAAGAGCTGCGTTCACAAGATGCGCTTTTCCAGGCCAGACTCTGCAAATGGCACGCCAGAAGCCGCAACCACCGCAGGTACTCCGAGTCCCCGCCTTTCGGCAGCCTGCACAGCTGAGCGCAATCCGGCTTTGAGAGCGGATTTGCAGACGGAGCAGCCGTGTGTCTGGAGCCAAGCCCCGCCCAGGAGGCGGTCAGCCAGGCGGGCCCGGAAGACGCACTGGTGAGCCGGGCTTGGGGCGGCCATGCCGAGGCCGGCTGGCGAGGGCCGCTGCATGGTCTGCAGGCAAGAGGGGTGCCAGGCTGCCAAGTACTGCTATCCAGACTGCCGGGAGAGATAGCGGGTAGCAGGGCACACTCTGCTTATGCTCAGATGCCGCTTGGGTGGGGGGAGGGGCTTCCTGCCGCTCCCAGGGTCTGGCGTTTGCAAGGGGGAGGGAAAGGGGCTTAGAGGCTCTTGGGGGTGGGAAGGGAGAGTCACATTGGAGGGGGGACTGGACTAAGGAGGCTTGAAGTTGCTTTGGAAGAATGGGGACACTCGATTGATTTATGGTTTTTTTCCGGCGTATAAGACGACTGGGCGTATAAGACAACCCCCCAACTTTTGAGAAGATTTTCATGGGTTAAAAAGTCGTCTTATACGCTGGAAAATACGGTACAAAGACCTGCAAATAAAACTAGAAAAAGAAAGCAAAGACAGTACCAATAGTAATAGGTACCTTGGGTGCAATCCCAAAACCTGTGGAACATTATTTGAATATCATCAATATTGACAAAATCACTTTCAAGTCTAAAGTGGGATTACATCTTATATCCTGCAACAATGCCTTTGACACCATTAACCAACAATATCCGCCTATCTCAGGTCCTTGGGAAGGAGTCAATGGGTGGATAGAAATGCCAGATCCAGTCTAAATATCTGCCTAACTCTGCAACCAGCCTGACTTGTTTTGTAAGGACTTAAAAATAGCTTTTGAGTACAGCTCTCTGAAGGAAAATCAAATACATGTATGCTCATTCCATGTCTCTGTGATGGGCATCACTAATTGCAGAGTAGCCTGCGTTCTCAGGGGACTTAGTACACAGTAGTTTAGTTGACTCTACAGCTACCATTTAACAGGCTTTAATTGGATTACTGTTGTCCATGTTAGATGCTCTTCTTCTGATGTGAGTTTGCATTTTACTGGTTTTCAGTTCGAGTAAACTGCCTTGACAGTAAGCAGCAATAACAAATCAAATTAAAAAAAAACACAAAATAGTCTCATGAAAAAAAAAATGCACTCCAAACTTCACTGATCAACTTGGTACTTTTCAGATGCATTAGACTTCTTCACTTCATCCCCAATCTGTATGTCTACAGAGCATGTTGCCTGGGGTACACAGAGCCTGTTTGGTCTAGTGATTAAGATGCTGGCCTAGGAACCAGGAGACTGTGAGTTCTAATCCCACTTTAGACCTGAAAACCAGCTGGGTGACTTTGGGTCAGTCACTCACTCTCAGGTGTGGGGACAATAGAAGGAGGAAGTGGGTATCACCGTAAGTATGTTCTCTGCCTTGAGTTATGTATAAAAATCAAATAAATAAATGAATATGGGAAATGAGATACAAACAGTTGGCCATCAGGTTGGAACAGGAAAATACACATGTATAAATAACTGGAATGTATAAATCACTGAATGGGAACATCTCGTGGAGAATCTGTTGGGTGATGATGTTGTCCTCCTGACCAGGTACTATATGGAGAGAAGAATGTTAACAACTTCACAAAGTAGAGAGCAAGCAAAGCAATTATCCTTTCTAGAAATTCATGTATCCCTGTGGCATAGGAAGAGTCTAAACGTTAATTCATTGTGTCAATAGTGGTGGAGAATCAAAGGAGTATTTTTCATCACAAACTGCAAGCAGTTTCTGACAAAGAGGTTTTGCATCCCTAAAATGTTCCAAACCAAAAAAAAACCTTCTTTCTTTCTTTTCTTCTTTTTTCTTTTTCTTTTCTTTTCTTTTTTTCCCCTTTTTTGCAGTTATCAACACCTTTGTCCTAGGCTGAGTGAGCTTTGCAGCAGATATATAAAACAATCTGCTATGAGTAAATTGAGGTTTTTATCCAATCTGGGGATTAAGCTTTCAAACGGACTTGGAGGGATGGAAGGTGTGAAGTTATGATGTGTTGCCTCTGAAAATGGAAACCAAGGTTGTTGTTTTTTTGTTTCCCCTGTGAACTGGCTCACATATATATTGTCATATGGGAGATTGCTCTCAGGGAGTAAATAACTCCAGTTTATAGCATGATTATAGCTATGTGGTCAAAAGGAATGTTATACTTAATCCATGAGTGAACTTGTTCAACCAAGGCCAGAAAATATATAAGAATTTCTGCATCAGAAAGACATGATCTACCACCAACTATGACAAGCCAAACCCCAATTTTGGAAGATACCACCTACCAGTCAACAAAAAATGGTCTAGACCAGTAATTTTTCCCAACTCTTCTGTGAAATTATAGGATTCCATGAGAACCTAAGAGAGTTCAGTGGAAGACTAAGAAGTTTGAATCCAGCCAATTTTCTATTATTTGCCTCTTGATTATTATTATAATAAAATAGCAGATTCCGAAGTCTGGGGGAAAAAAAGGTAAACCTCTAATCTGGACCTCCACATCAGGAAGAGGCAATCTGATGGCCAACCAAAGTGGCATGCATCCCAAATGGTGGTTGTAACTTCACCACTAAAGCAAGCCAGTGTCAGAGCAAGCAGAGTCTTATTGTGCAGAGGTAACCCAGGAGTAAATGCAGTACACAGTGATGTGTATTAAATGGTGGTTTATATTACACTATCTACAAATATACACTAGAAATATTATACATACACGTGATGAAACAGCAAAATCAAATACATAGCAGTTACAGCAGTCAAAGGGATAAGAGAGAAAAACTCCAGGAACAAACTTTCTTTTTATACTCAGCCTCTTAAAGGCACAGACACAGACCCTGCTGAGTCATTCCTAATATTGCATCATCCTATCATTGCATCATCCACATTACATTAAATCTTTACATAAGCTGTCTAGCTGTTAAATTATTATCCTGACACAAAGATAAGTGAGTGGCTCCATTGACATCATGACAGAATGTGTCAGTCTCAAATCTTGAAACTGAAAACACACCTGGATAAGAGAGAAGTTGAGACAGGGGCAAAAATGGTTCTTTATAGCAATAGTAATTGCTATTAAACTTATACACCGCTTCACAGTGCTTTACAGCCCCTCTATAAGTGGTTTACAGAGTCAGCATATTGCCACCCACAATTTGGGTCCTCATTTTACCAACTTTGAAAAGATAGAAGGCTGAGTTAACCTTGAACCGGTGAAAATCGAACTGCCAAATTGCTGGCAGTCGGCAGTCAGCAAAATTAACCTGCAATATTGCATTCTAACCACTGCACCATCACGGCTCTTTATTGTCTAAAGATGGAAATAGAAAATCGGAAGAGAAGATAAAAAGAAGATGAGTGGTGCTCAAACACCAGATGTAACATTCTTATGGATTGAATGTGCCTGAGAAAAGAAAGATCCATCCATTCATTCTGATCAATCTAATCTCATGTTGTTTTCTATAGTGATTAAGCCAGATATTATTTTTTGGGGAAAATCAATGAACAGATGTTCTTCCTAACTCCCTCAGCATATAATATTTAGAAGTATAGATAAGTAATGTATCGTCCTCCAGATTTATTATAATTGACATTCTCTGTGTCCATTGCCATACTACAGTAAATGAAACAAGGAAAAGATTCTGTCACCAACATCTGAAGAACCTTTGGGTTTCCACCTAGCCTATATAATCTAGGCTATCTCTCATACTATCCATAATATATTTATGAAGCTATGTGTTATCAGGGACTGTGATAAATAGCTTGTGTCCCCTTTTCAAGTGGAGCCAGGAAACCTATATGTTTTGTGATTTGTTGTCCGAGTACAGTATTATATTGCATGGTAAATGAAGATTGGTCCAGACATACATTCACTGACATGGCAGCCTCTCAAAGATCTGCACAGCCTTAGCCACATGAGAAGAGGGGAGGGGAGGGGAAAGGAGAGGGGGAAGGACCTTAGAGGACTTCTAGTCCAGCCCTCTGCCCAAGCAGTAGGCCCTATTCTGGGCAAATGGCTTCCAATCTCTTCTTAAAAACGTCTAATAATAGAATAGAATAGAATAATTTTGGGGCTAGATTGGAAAGCTAAAAAAAAAATATTCCTGGTAGAATTAATGGATATATCCACAAGGTCACCAGCAGTCAAGCTCAACCTGAAAGAAGTTGCAATGGAAATGCTAAGGAAATTTAAATTCTAAGTAAGTACACATTAGGCAGCATTTCAGAGCAACATTCTGCGTCTTAGAGAAAGTTGCAAATTACAAGTGAATGAAGATTTTTCCAGATGAATAAAAAATCGGTTAAATAGATGATTGGATTAGTAGCTGAAACTTTTGATTGGATTTAGATTGCTTCACACATCCCTGATTCCAGTTAGATGACTAGACCAACATTTTATTTCTGTCACTGGCCCAAAACTGCTGAGAAAGGAAAGTGCCATACACAGTGTATAACACAATGTGTTATATAATGTCCTACTTACAGATTTTTAACTTTCGGTTGGCCACTGATGAGCAAGGTTCAGTCTAAGGCTGAACAGATACCAAAAGATTCCCTTGGGAGTAAGAACTATTGAATTAAATGGGCTTGCTTCTGAGAAGATAAATGTAATATTGGTTATTGAAAGAATCACTAATGTTCTCTCTCTCCAATTCCTAGTATCTAATGTTTAACAGCTTTTTTTCCCTGCAAGAATCCCACAGCAATTGATACAATAATAAGCATTTAAAGTTTATAGGGGAGATGCAATTCCCCATCTTTGAATTTTGCAAAGGGTATGTGTGTGTTTGTATGTATGGAGAATGAATATAAAAGTTGCTATAGAAAAATACTTATATATCATATCTTATCTTGAGAGTTACCTTCTTTTCTAACTAGCAAATTGTACCATGGTTGAATAGGAACCAAGCATATTAAAGAATTACAAAATAACAGAGTTGGAAGGGACCTTGTAGTCCAGAGGTCCTCAATCTTTTGGACACCAAGGACCGGTTTTGTGGAGAGAGGTTTTTCCGCAAACCGGAGAGTGTGTGGTTTTGTGTGCTGCCTGCATTCCACGGATGGGGCTTTGCTTGTTTGTATGGACCAGTTGCTGGCATGCCACAGATGGTCCACAGATGGGGGTTGGGGACCCCTGTTCTAGTCCAACCCTCTGCTCAAGCAGAAGACCCTATACCCATGGTGGTGAACCTACGGCACGCGTGCCACAGGTGGCACGCAGAGCCCTCTCTGTGGGCACGCATGCCATTACCCCAGTCCTAGGCCTTCAGCTGAGTTTTATAAAACCTTTTTGCTTTAGGCCGCCACTGCCGTGTGCAAAAAAAAGGTTCAGTCAATCAATTTCAACTTCTCGTGGGGAAAAAAAGATCTCGCAAAGTTGGAACAACTTTTTAGTCCCATCCAGTCTGCCGTTACCACCACAGCCACGCCCACCCAATGGGCCACGCCCATCCAACGGGCCACGCCCACCCAGCACCTGATGATACTTAAGTGGGTTTTGGGTTGCAGTTTGGGCACTCGGTCTCTAAAAGGTTCGCCATCACTGCCCTATACCATTCCAGACAAATGTCCAATCTCTTCTTAAAACCTCCAGGTTTTAATTCTGGAGGCAAGCCATTCTGCTGATTAATTGTTCTCCTTATTTCTAGGTTTGTCATTTCCTTGATTAGTTTCCATCTACTGAAAGCCGTTCCACTGACTAATTGTTCTGTCGGGAAATTTCTCCTTAGTTCTAGGTTGCTTCTCTCTTTGATTAGTTTCCACCGTTGCTTCTTGTCCTGCCTTCAGGCGCTTTGGAGAATAGCTTGACACCACACCACTTCTTCTTTGTGACAGCCCCTGAGATATTGGAACACTGTTATCATGTTACACCTAGTCCTTCTTTTCATCAGTCTAACATACCCAGTTCCTGCAACCATTCTTTATATGTTTTAGCCTCTAGTTCCATAATCATCTTTGTTGCTATTCTCTGCACTCTTCCCAGAGTCTCAACACCCTTTTTATATTACGGGTACCAAAACTGGATACAATAAGCCTTTGTCCACTAGGATTCCTAGATCCTTCTCACATCTACTACTATTGAGCCAGGTACCACCTATTCTGTACCTGTGCATTTGATGTTTGATCTTTCTTGCCTAAGTGTAAAATCTTACTTTTCTCACCATGATGTGTCAGCCCCCCAAGGTAGGCTAGGTCAGGAAATGCTCCTTGGTTATTGCAGGGTACGATAATAGAATCTTGAAAGCCTTCTAAAGCATTTCACCTCTCCATCTTATACCAAACAGAATCACAGTGGGGTTATCCAAGGACATTCCCCTGCACATTTTTTTATTAACCTGGGCCAGCTTCTGTATCTTCAGATGCCAGTCTTTAAAGAGAAAGGGGTGATTAAATGAGCCAAATTGGATTAAACTAACCAAAAATTAAACTAACCAAATTTAGCACATTGATCAATACAACTGCTAGTTCTTTGTGTAATCTGTCTGCTGTGTAAATACCATTCTGTTTCTCTCTCTTTTTACCTTTTCTCTTATTTTATCTCCCAAGCAGCAAGCTGTAGGGGACGAATCCATGCATACATATTTATCACTCTGTTCCCATGCAGTGTTATGTGAAGCATAGAACTGGAGTTAAAAGTTGTAAGCAAAGAAAATCCAAAGCAGAAATGGCCTGAAGTGATTTGTTGCAGCAGGTCTTTGAAATTAATTGAGGAACTCATGACCGCATTTGGCCTTTGAAGACTCAGGCCTTTATAAACAACCCTTATAAACCGATGAAGGATCCTTGTAAATTCACACAATGACTTCACTATGGAGTCTTTAGTGTTCTCTCAGCTTGGTTGTTTACTTGCAGACATTTCATTGCCTGAATAGGTAGTATCATCACTACTGGGTGTGTTCCCCCCCTGTTTATATACAGTAGCTTGCCCCACCAGGATTGATAGGGGTGTGGTTTTCTCCTTAGTTGTTCCTTGATTAAGGGGTTGTATTCTGTTGCATTCTCCACCAAGAGCCTTGGTGGAGCCGTGGGCTAATGCCTCCTTAAGTAACACCAGCTGCCTGCAATTAGTGCAGGTTCACGTCCCACCAGGCTCAAGGTTGACTCAGCCTTCCATCCTTCCGAGGTAGGTAAAATGAGGACCCAGATTGTTGGGGGCAATTAAGCTGACTTTGTAATAATGCCGCTTGGGGGTGGGGGGTGGGGTGTGAAAGCCCTAACAAGCAGGCATATACATAGAATGAAGGCTACTGCTAAGCTTGTAAGCCGCCCTGAGTCTTTGGAGAAGGGCGGGATATAAATGGAATTAAAATTAAATTAAATTAAAAATTCTTCTTTTCGATTGGAGTGTGTTCACTATTTTGTGCCTCATCATTTTGTAATCCTGTCTTAGCCTGATAAAGGTACAGGTAGTCTTTGCCTTACAACAGTTTGTTTAGTGACCATTCAAAGTTACAACGGCACCGGAAAAAAATGATTTATGACTGTTTTTCACACTTAGGACCATTGCAGTATCCCCACAGTCATGTGATCAAAATTTGGACGCTTGGCAACTGGTTTGTATTTATGACGGTTGCAGTGTCAGGCAAGCAAAGTCAATGGGGAAGCCAGATTCACTTAACAACCATGTTACTAACTTAACATCTCCAGTGATTCACTTAGCAACTGTGGCAAGCAAGGTCATGAAACGGGACAAAACTCCCTTAACAAATGTCTCACTTAGCAACAGAAATTTTGGGCTCAATTATGCTTGTAAATCAAGGACTACATGTATTGTCTTAATGTAGATTTTGATGTAAAAGAGTAAGTTAGATGTGGCGATTAAGGTGCTGGCCTGGAAACCAGAAGACTTTGAGTTAGACATGAAGACTGGCTGGGTGACTTTAAGCCAATCATTTTCTCTCTTCCCAACTCACCTGTTGTTGGGAAAATAGTATTTATTATAAAGTAATAAAGCTGTGCTAGAAATCTAATAAATGAATAAATGCATACCCACCAAATAACACATTTTATAGTGTTCATAAACCAGAGCATAATTTGTATTAAAAGATAGAACGAAACTAGAATTCATTCCTTTTTTTTTTTAGTCTAGAAAAACGTTAGCAAAATTAAAACATTAAACAACATTAAAACTCACTGAAAGATGAGACAGGAATATCTTGTTTTTAGAACTAGAAACAAATGGAAGAAAGAAAAATTGGTTGATACCATAAATCTCATCATTTCCAGTAAGTTGTAGCATTCATAATTTAGCTGAGATGAAATATTAAACATTTTGTGCTTTTTTAAAAAAAACTGATAGGAAGTTGCTCATCCTTTTATAATTTATTATAATTTATAATATTATAATTTATAATATTCTGTGGGTTTTAGTTACAAAAAGGTCTCTGGCTGAAAGAAATGGATCGAGGTGTCCAATCATCATAGGTAGACAATTCATTTCATTTAAGGTGAAAACTTCATTGTGGTGGCCGTAATTTTAAATGGAAATTGTATTAGGATGTTGTCCGTATGATCATTTATCAGCAGGCAATTTGTACTAATGTCCATGCTATACAGGTAGTCCTCGACTTACAACCATAATTGAGCCCAAAATTTCTGCTGCTAAGTGAGATATTTGTTAAGTGAATCTTGCACCATTTTACAACCTTTCTTGCCACATGTGTTTAAGGGCATCACTGCAGGTTTTAAGTTAGTAACACAGTTGCAAAATGAATCTGGTTTCCCCATTGACTTTTCTTGTCAGAAAGTCACAAAAGCTGATCACATGACCCTGGGACACTGGAACTGTCATAAATATGAGTAAATTGTCAAGCGTCTGAATTTTTGGGGATGACACAAAGGTCGTAAGTGTGGAAAAATGGTTGTATGTCACTTTTTTTCAGTGTCGTAACTTTGAACAGTCACTAAACGAACTATTGTAAGTCAAGGACTACCTGTATGTTATCCAGGTGCAATTTGAGTGTACTCAGTGGAATCAATTTGTGATAAAAACTTGCTTGTAGAATTCAAGGTTTCAGATCTGTTTTCAAGGTAAAGGCAGCTAATAAAACCAGTCATGGGAAAGAACTTCTATGTAGAAGGCAATTGATAATAAAAATGTACTGCATCCCACTTGCTCCTGGCGCATCTTGGATGCAAATTGTCTTCTCTAAAGTATATTGAGAAGTATATTGAAAAGACGGAGCCTTCCAAACTAAATTTATGGGCAGCTGCATTTCAACCTTTGTTTTGGGCATGAAGTCAGGAAGGATCTGTATTCTGAAACATGGCCATCTGTCGTTATGACGTAAGGGGTTATTGATTTCTTTGGGAACAATCTGGGTGCCTTCACACGTGCGGAAATGTAAAAATGCTGTGATTCAGCTTATGCTTTTCTTTGTGTCTCTTCTTTTCCATTCTTCCTACCAAGGTACAGCCACTTACATACAGCGTTTGAGAAAATAACAATAAGTACTCCAGAAACCTCAGGAGCATCTCTTAAACTCCCAGTAATTGAACTTTATATCCTGTACTAACAACATTTACTTATTGGGGAATGGGAATTGTAGTAAAGGGGTGTCAAATGTTTTAAATCCAAAATACTTTTAAAAAATGGGCTGTTCCAAGCTGATTAGGAGTGACCTGATGCTGTTTTAAACTGTTCTGACCTTGGAATAACCCATATTCAAGTTTAGAATATTTCTGGTAAGTTTCAAACGCCGTCAGGAAAAATGTGTGAAATTGGAACAGACCAAAAGAGTTTCCAGCTTGAGGTATTTCAAATTCAATATGTCAAAATGTGTGTGTCTAAATTCCAGCTGTGGTTTCATTGATAGCAACAACCTGTGTCTTTCTTGCAACAAATAAGGTATGAGGAAATCTGAGAATTCCTTATGCTGGTGGGGAATTCTGGTAGCTGAAGTCTGCAGATATTAAAGTTATCAAGGTTGAGAAACATGGATGTGTAGTATGCTTATGGAAAGGTATTGGCCATTTTGATGTGAACAAAACAAGTGTGGAAGTGAACGAAACATTTTCTCTATCTATCTATCTATCTATCTATCTATCTATCTATCTATCTATCTATCTATCTATCTATCTATCTATCCATCCATCCATCCATCCATCCATCCATCCATCCATCCATCCATCCATCCATCTATCTATCTATCTATCTATCTATCTATCTATCTATCTATCTATCTATCTATCTATCTATCATGTAACTATTTATTAAATTTGTTTTCCACCCATTTTTTTCTTGTAAACACATTACCAAATTAGATAACATTGTTAGTGCTCTGACACAAGGGACTGGGGTTCGCTGGCTTTTTATGTGTGCCTATTTATTGTGTGTCTTGATTAGGATGGTTGCAGCTTGTGCAGCTCCTTTCTGATTGGTTTACCTGGCTTTGTTGGCTGTTTAATCTAAGATTGTTCCTGTCTTTTGGGTTGAATCTTAAACTTTCCTCCCTGATCAACACACATTCACTTTCTTATGGTTTAATATGATGGCCTGGTTCACAAAACCGAATGGTAGATTCCGATAACATGGTACATCCAAAACTAGCTTCTTTTACCTTAGTTTGATCGAGCATGGAATGCACACAGTCCAGAGTCTTCACCATGTTTAATCTGGCTTGCTAGTCCATCTTAGCCACTCAAGGTTGCCACTGAGCAACATAAATTTATTTATTTTATTGGAATTTATTAGCAAACTTTCACCAATTGAGTGAAAATATTTCCTGCAAACCAAAAGAGCCATCAGTTAGTACCTATGTGTGCTTTTCTCCTAAAACATACGAAGAGGGCAATATTTTTGCTTTTAGATGTCATGTTCATTGCTTTAAACTGTCCCTCTCCAAACACATCCAACTGAGTCACTGCTACTGATGTAGGTGAGCAAAAATGCTGCGTGTTGTGAGGTAAATTCCAATAAAAATGTACAGAATCTACAGCTCCCAAATTAATCTGCAAGTGAGAACCCCTGTGGTGTCCAGAGCATTTTACTTTTGGAATGTTCAGGGTCAGCACTTGGTGCAATACTCTTTCCTCTGCTACACCTTAAAAAAAAAAGATTACAGGTCAGTTGTTTTTTCCATGCAGAAATACCCAAGAATTCTACATAATTCTGGTAAATGTCTTTGGTCAGTATCAAAGTTGGTAGACCAATAAGTAGTTTTCTATTCTTCCTCTGCTGTATTAATGTATTGCTTTGTTGTTTAAATAATAATAACAGTAACAATAATAATACAGATGGAAGGGACCTTGGAGGTCTTCTAGTCCAACCCCCTGCTCAGGCAGGAAACTCTATACCAGGGATGTCAAACTGCCGGCCTGAGGGCCGGTTTCATCATACTGAACCTGCACCCACCCCATTCCCGGCAATGCAAAAAGAGTTGTGATATGTCGTGACACGTCACATGATGTGGTGAGTTTGACACCTGTGCCCTATACCATTTCAGACAAATGGTTGTCCAGTCTTTTCTTAAAAACTTCCAGTGTTGGAACATTCCCAACTTCTGGAGGCAGGTTGTTCCATTGATTAATTGTTCTAACTGTCAAGAAATTTACTTATCATTCCATTCTACATGTACAGCCTTGGAATTTTCCATTATGTCCCAGCCATGTATTAGCCAGACCTGTTTAGAGGTCATGCAAGAATGACTACATAGAACTAATATATTTTTTTCCTCTCAAAATGCCTTCCCTTGTTCTCTCTTTTTCAAAGGAACCACGCCTGACATGAGGGAACTTTTATTACCTAAGGGAAATGGTGTTATATTGATCATCTAGCAGGCAAACACCATTGTTTTCTTTGTTGTCTTGAATTTCTTGGAAGACCAATGAGAGAATGAAATAAATGCTTTCTTTACCACAGAATAAAAATTGGAAAAGCCAAATGGGCTATATAAATTAGATACTGCTGGGAGATTTAATTGCTATTAAAGATCTATAAATATCTTAGAAAATTAGTATTTCCACGGAAATCTCCACTGTAACCAATGCCTTTAATGCCAGAGTTTTCCAGTTGGTTCCTAATTAATACCTGAAAGGTTTTCTTCTTTGGGGATTTTTCATGGGGCTGGATTATACTGTGAAGACATTAAAAGATGCTGAGTTTCCTTTGATTTGGGTGAAATCCAATTTCAAGCTCCTTAGAGATTTAAAGGCTAAAAAAAAGTCTTGTCAGAGTTGTTTAAACTTCCAGTTATTACCAGCTGTTTTCTCTATTTTGTGTTATTTTCTTATTATTTTAACTTAATTTTATAAGGTTAATTGAATTGGCATGGTTTTAATGTGTCTCCAATTCTCTCGAAAGGAGCGTTATTGAGCTATAGTGGATGTGAAAAGCTTTCTATAAACTTTTTCAGGATTTGTTATGGCCCTGATGTGATCCAGAAAGGTCATTGCCAAGTAATTATCTACAGCAATTTGCAAGCCTTGATGTGCAGAACTTAAGTTGGTCTTGATTAATATAAAGCGAGGACAATTATCCTGTGGGTTTTCTCAATCTTGTAATTTGGGGATATAGTTTTTTTGGCTCAAAATGTGCATATATTAGAGAAAACCACTTACAAAATTTGTATTGTCTAGAAAGAAATCTGAATTTTCCTGAGTTTTACATATTATTTTAATTATAGCAGGTTAGAAAACGTGGATAGAAGTTGCTTAACCTTGAATAGTCATCAGTGAATACATGAAACAGAGAAGAAATGGAACAATTTGCCCCATCCAAAATACAACCAGCTTATTTTCCTCTTAAAGAAACTTACCATAAAAATTTGGAAAGTCATCAGGCATTTTCAAATCTGATCTCAAGAGTCTGCTTGAAAATACAGTTGACTGATTAATAATGCCCAAATGTGTTCAAACAGTGGTCATCCAGTGTGCTATAGAGAACATACACAACTTAACAACCATTCATTTAGTGACTGAAATTGCTACCACACTGAAAAAAGTGACTTATAAACATTTTTTTACACTTACAACTGTTGCAGCATCCCCCATGTCAAATGATCAAAATTTGGATGTTTATTTATGACAGATGCAATGTCCCAGGATCATGTGATCACCATTTGCCACCTTCTGACAAGCAAAGTCAATGGGGAAGACAGATTCACTTAACAACCGTGTTACTAACTTAACAACTGCAGCGATTCACTTAACAACTGTGGCAAGAACCATCCTAAAATGGGGGGAAACTCAACTGTTTTGCTTAGCAACAGAAATGTTGGGCTCTATTGTGGTCATAAATCGAGAATTACCTATAACTGTTATCTATTTCTCCTATACATCTTCCAAAAACAGAATTAATCATGCCATTTATAACAGGAGTTACTCTTTTTCTTGCCCATCCTATATCTATGGCATTTTACTGTAGCTATTGAATCTAGCAGGTGAGGCCCACCATCAGAAACCGCTTTGCTACGAGCCTCTCAAAACCAGGAACTGTGCTGTCTCTCTATTTGTAAGAATATAAAGAGATATCCTCTGGGATTTCCTTTCCATACAAACCACCTCAGCCTGCCTAAACATTTTCTGGTGTGACTCAATAAGAGTGATAAAGAATTTACTGGCTTCGTATGAGCTCTGATTGCACTTCAGTGTTCCAATTACGTATGCTGTAGAGGTTGCACAGAATGGGAAAGCGGACTACAACAAAAGTACGTTCAAATTAAGCTGTTTTTAAAATGGTTGATTGTAGATGGATAAAAGCACGTTCAAAATTGCAAATGTTGAACGTGCCCCAAATGTGCATGTTTATTATATTTATTTTGACTGGTTCCTGTAACAGTTGATAAGAAGGAAGGGAGGGCCTATGTAATGTTGTATTTAAGGCATTTTCACCTTAGTGCTCACTGGGTGGCAGCCTTCCCAGGTTGACCAGACAGGAAACATGACCAGATGAGCTTATTCTATTTCATTGTGAGGTTACATTAATAGAATCTTGTGAGTTTGAAACTACGGGTCTCCCGCCGTCTCCTTTGTAGCCTGAGAACTTGGGGTGGCCTCTTTCTCTACTCATTATACAGCTGTGGGCTATGCTGTCCTTCATCTGACCACCTGCTAGGAAGCGTTCCCCGCTCCTGTCTCCCAAGGTCATTCTCACACACCGTTACACTGGGTGACCCTTGGTTTGTCATCTCTCTCAAACCGGCCTGCATCAAAGGCATTGTTGCTGTGGGGATAAAAGGAAGGAGGACAGTTGCTCCTGGTTTTCAGCAAAAGCATGCTCAGAGCGAACCATGGATTCATTTAACGGATGTAGTGTTCACTTAACAACCGTGAGGGCACTTTATGACCGCTACGTTTGCTTAATAACTGCTGTGAAAAGGTGTTTAAGATCAGGTCAGTCACATGATCATATTGACTTCTGACCATGACGGACAGGCTCCATTACAGTAATAAATTAAGGATTACTTATCAATTTAGCGATTGCATATACTTCTCGCTAATGATTTCAAGAATGTAAGATGATAAACCTAGCCCTGCTGAATTGAGTGAAAGGCTACCTTTTTCCGTATCAACATTTAAAATCTCATCCATATGAACAGAAAGACAAAGGCTGAAAACAGGTATAATTAGGGGGTGATTCTGGAGGAAGGAACTGCAATCAACACCTGATACTACTGACCTCATCTTCTATGAATTTATTTTTTCATTCTTTTGCCACCATAAGGCAGACAATAAAGTCATTCTTTTATTAGTTCTGAATTCTCCCTGCATATAACTTTAATTGGGTGACCTCAGGTTCTACGTTTATGTAAGAGAAGCTGGGGAATTGCTGTCTATCCACATTACTGTCCATGACTACTGTACATATACCGGTATCTCTTCCATCCCCTTTAATTTGTTTTTGCTTTAATTTAAAAAAAGAAAAAAATCTCCAGGAACACTGTAATCTTCCTGATAGGAAGCTGCTCAAGCTTCTAATCACGTTGACTGCTACTTCTTCACCTTTTCCACCTTGCAATGTCCTCTACACCATACTCCAAGTGCAATCATTCCATAACGCCATTAATACATTGTCAGGTTTTTTTTTAATTCCTAGTGAGTCTTCCCACATAATTTGGTGGTTTTTGATTTTTTTTTAATCTGCAGCACACTTTGGGATATTGTCAGTGTGCTGAGTGCCACAACCTTTTCCTGTCCCCACACTGAGACCGTTTTTATACTCAGAAGTAGGTGGGTGTTGGTTGGCATATTAGATCTCAATACATCCTAGTAACTTTCTCCTGATACAGGTAGGACTTGATTTATGACCACAGTTGAGCCCAGAATTACTGTTGCTAAGCAAGATAGCTGTTAAGTGAGCTCTGCCCCATTTTACGATCTTTCTTGCCACAGTTATTAAATGAATCACTGCAGTTGTTAAGTTAGTAACATGGCTGTTTATTTATTTATTTATTTTAGTTCCATTTATATCCCGCCCTTCTCCGAAGACTCAGGGCGGCTTACAAGCTTAGCAGTAGCCTTCATTCTATGTATATGCCTGCTTGTTAGGGCTTTCGCCCCCCCCCCCCCAAGCGGCTGTTAAGTGAATCTGGCTTCCCCATTGACTTCGCTTTTTAGAAAGTCACAGAAGGGGATCGCATGACTCCAGGACATTGCAACCGTCATAAATACATGCCAGTTGCCAAGCATCTGAATTTTGATCATGTGATCACGGGCCTGCTACAATGGTTGTAAGTGTGAAAAATGGTCATGTTGCATTTCTCAGTACATAGTAACTTCAAATAGTCACTGAACGAATGGTTATAAGTTGAAGACTACCAGCTTTAAATCTTGAGACTGGCCCAGGGATCTGAATCATTATAGCACCATGGCCTCTTGCTAGAATACAGATAGTCCTCAATTTACTATTGCAGTTGGGACCAGAATTTCCATCACTAAATAGTGTCGTCTTAAGTGAGCCTCCCCCAATTTTATGACTTTATTTGCTGCAGCCGTTAAGAGAATCCAGATTTCCCCACTGATTTTCTTTGTTGGACATGCCCTGAAAAGGTCACAAATGGTATTCATGTGACCTTAATCTGTTGCAACAGTCATAAATACATGTCAGTTGCCAAGTGATCATATGACCATGGGATACTGTGATGTTAAAAGTACAAGGACCCATCAAAAGTCACTTTTTCAATGTCATTCAAGCAGTTACTAGACAAAGGGTCATAAGTTAAGACTACCTATCCATTTCTGCAATCCCCCTCCCCCAAAAAGAAAACAGATTTTACTAGGTTTGGGGTTGTACAAGAATTAAATAGATCAGTTATTTTTAATCTTCAGAACCACAACCATAGCCACCCAGGGTCTCTTGACAGTGAGATGGGCAGCATATAAATTTAATAAGTAAATAAATACGGCAATATCTTTCTGGAGCTTTTCACAGGCAATGCAAGTAACTAGCAAAGTTAGAGTAAATTTGGACAGTGCAAATTTGTTCAGACTTCTTTTTTTTTTTAAGTGCAATCATCTCAAACATATTTGTGACCTCAGAGTTCTCATCTCCAGTTATCCCAAACCACAGTTTTGAGAATCTCTAGACAGGTCTTCGGGTGGAGTTAGCGTAGAGGATTCGAAGGGAGAAGAAATCGTAATTTACTTCCAGGTTAAAATATTCCTTTTTCAGAACACAACCGAATAACAGAGTTGGAAGTGACCTTGAAGGTCTTCTAGTCCAAATACCCCCAACCTTTTGGACACCGGGGACCAATGCCATGGAGAAAGATTTTTCCACGGACCAGAGGGAATGTGGTTTTGAATACTGCCTGCATCCCAAGGATGGAGCTTTGCTTGTTTGTGCGGCCCACTTGCTGTCATGCTGCGGACAGGTGCCAGTCCACGGACTGGGGGTTGGGGACCCTGTTCTGGCTCCCTGCTCAAGCAGGAAACCCTGTTTCAGACAAATGGTTCTCCAGTAGCTTCTTAAAAACCTCCAATATTGGAGCAATCACAACTTCTGGAGGCAAGTTATCCCACTGATTAATTGTTCTGTCAGGAAATTTCTCCTTAGTTCTAGACTGCTTCTTGTCCTGAATTCTGGTGCTTTGGAAAATAGTTGACCCCCCCCCTCTTCTTTGTGGCTTCAATTTTCAGGGATTCTGTTCCTCGTAATAGGAGATTGGGCTAGGGTTGTTACATGTGTGTATGTGTGTGAGAGAGATTTTGCCCAACTTTGCATATCTTTCATCAGTGAGACAATCACACCTTGGGATGTATTTCATAAAAAAACTGGGGTCTTATGCAGCCGCAAATAATGCTTCTATTTCCATGGTAACCTTCTCATTAGTATTCTGGCAATGACTCCAAGAAGGGCAAGTTGCCAAAGCAGAAACATGCTCGGCAGGAAATGACGCGTAGTTCTACAAAATTAAAACACCTTTCAGAACTAAACAGCAGAATATGCCAAAAAGGCCAGGCGACTCAGCTTGGTGCAGTTGCTATTTTGGAGGTAGTTGCTGCTCTTGGTTGGTTTCTGTCATGACAAGCAATTCTCAGGAGTGGGAGCTGGGGAAATAGCAGGTTGAGAAAGGAGAATCAACAGGGAACAGCAGGGGAAGCTTTCACATAGTGTGCAGATATGAGTCCTAACACCAGTCTCTGAACTTGGACAGGAAGATACAGAAGTAGAATGTCTGCTCCATGCTCTGTGCAAAAATGCCCAGTTTTGAATGCACAACTAGGATCTGCCACAAATTAAGGTGAATATACATGTCCCAGGATAATATTGCAGGATCCAAACTGGGTCAGTCACGAGTACCAGAGGTTTTGTCTGCCCAGCTTTCAGACTCATGCTTATACTAAACACTTAAGTCCTCACCTCCTAAGTACCACCAGTTTATCAAGTACGTTGGAGGTGAGGTAGGGACGCAGTGGCTCAGTGGGTTAGGACGCTGAGCTTGTCGATCAGAAGGTCGGCAGTTTGGTGGGTCGAATCCCGAGTGCCGCGTAAGAGAGTAAGCGCCTGTTACTCATCCCAGCTTCTGCCAACCTAGCAGTTCGAAAGCACGTAAAAATGCAAGTAGAAAAATAGGGACCACTATGGTGGGAAGGTAACAGCATTCCGTGCGCCTTTGGCGTCTAGTTATGCCGGCCACATGACCACGGAGACGTCCTCGGACAAGTGCTGGCTCTTCGGCTTTGAAACGGAGATGAGCACCGGCCCCTAGAGTTGGAAATGACTAGCACGCATGTGCAGGGGAAACTTTACCTTTTACCTTTGGAGGTGAGAGCTTGTCACCACAAGCAAACAACCGCCGCCCAGCCATCAAAACCCATCAACATCTAGAAAGCCACATACAACGGGCACCATATAAATACCACACAGAGAAGAGCCCAAAGCGCACTCTCTGCTAGAGAAGTTCCACAAAGATGGGCTCCAGCAGGGGTCCAAAAGCTTGGTAGGATCTACCAGTCTACTTTTCAAAACCTCCACCAATGGAGCATCCACAACTTCCGGAGGTAAGCTGTTCCACTCATTAATTGTTCCCATGGTCAGAAAACTTCTTCTTACTTTTAGGTTGGATCTCTCTTTAACAAGCTTCCTCCCGTTAATTCTTGTTCTGTCCTCTGGTGCCCTAGAGCAGAGTTCCCCAATCTTTTTGGGCACCAGGGACCAGTTCCATGGAGAGAGGTTTTTCTGTGGACCGGAGGGTGCGTAGTTTTGTGTGGTGCCTGCATCCCGCGGATGGGGCTTTGCTTGTTTGTGCGGACCGGTTGCCGGCATGCCACAGTCCGGTACTGGTCCATGGACTGGGGGTTGGGGACCCCTGCCCTAGAGAATAAGATAATCCCCTCTTCTTTGTAACAGCCCCTCAAGTACTGGAAGACACCATCACTGGAGGTTTTTGAAAAATAGACTGGTAAGATCCTAGTTGTGCATTCGAAACGGGGCATTTTTTGCACAGAACAAAGAGCAGGAATAACTGTTTTCCTAGCTCTTTTTAAGAGGTTTAAAATATATTTATAGTTTTGTTTTCCTTTGTTTTTAAGCATACTTCCTTGTTCCAGATGGTAGTAAAATGCTACTGCTGTTTGCCTGATGTATCTTGCCATCACTTTGCAACTTCCCCAGCTTCTCATGCTTAATGATTTGAGAAAGGTCCATGAAAGGCACCCCTTTAAGATTTAATTGGAGGACTGCAGTGTTAGAGAGGTGACAGTACCAGGAAAGAGAGGTTATTCTCACAAAATGCAGCATATGGTTGTAATAAAAGAGCAAAACGTTATTTTTTCCATCTATGAAGACTTTAGTGAGATTTCCTTCCTTCTTCTCTTTCCATCTGAAACAATGCATTCGGAATTAAATTGGATGACAGCAATCCCAAAGCCATTTCATGGCTATTTTTTTTCCTTTGTTTTGTTAAGCTCATTTCTAAATCTTGGATATTTCATCATTCTTAATTACAAATATCTCTAAAAAATTCCACTTCTTGCTTTCTGGGTCATTTTTGCTTGGAGGAAAATGTGGGGCCACGAGGGGCATTAAAAATCTTTGATTACATTTGCAGTCCTGAAGACTAAATGAATTCACCCTTCAAGAAATGTGATAGCGTTTTGTCAAATACCTGAAAGGAATTTCATGCTGAAGGTCAAGACTTGTTCTTTCATATTCTAGAATGCAGAATATAGAATCCAGGATTTAAGTTATGGGAAGGTAGATTCCAGCTGAATCTTAGGATAAGATTCCTAACAGTAAAAGCTGATCTTTACTTGATAGCAGTAAAAGTTATCAAGGAAGGGGATGGACATCCTTTTACGTGTATGTTCAAGTAGAAGCTGGAAGCCTTTTTTGGGGGGATCACTTAATTTCAGTTCCTGCCTTGGGGTTGAGCTTGGAACTGATCCCAGTTATGGTTTGGTTTTAGAACACGGGTGTCAAACTCAATCACGTCACATGATGTACCGTGATATATCACAACATTTCCTGCCTTTGTGGAGCCAGGATGATCATGGCCTATGCGTGACACATCCAGCCTGCACACTGCCAGTTTGACACCCTTGTTCTAGAACAGACATGTCAAACACAAGGCCCGGGGGCCGGATCCGGCCCGCGAAGTGGTTTCATGCGGCCCGCGAAGCCATCCTGGAAACAGTGAGGGAACGGTCCCCACTGCCTTGGCCCTGGCCCAGAGACCCTCCTTCTGCCAGAGACCCTCAGATCTGTCCCACTCCTGCCCAGGCCCTCATAGGCACCCTTGATGCCAACGATGTAGAGCTGGCCATGCCCACCCAGTAGGCCATATGCACTCTAGCCACGCCCATGCAGTAGGCCACGCCCACCCCGGCCATACCCACCCGGCCCCCTGAGGGCAACCACAATGCTGATGCAGCCCTCAAAGAAATTGAGTTTGACACCCCTGTTCTAGAACATGCCCAATAGATGTCTTCCACTTCTGCTCAGTGACCTTAAAGTAAGGGAGGTCACCTCCGTTGATTTAAGAGAGACCTCTATTTCATGAATGAAGGCAAATATGCCTGCTGCAGGATCCATTCTGGGTTGGTCACTGGGACCACAGGTTTAATCTTTCAAGCTTTCAGACTCCTGCTGAAGCCCATCCTCAGAGAACTTCTCTTTCACTAGAATGTGTGCTTTGGTGTATTCTATGTGTAGTATATATATATATAGTGCCTGGTTGTGTGTGGCTTTTTGGCTGTTGATTGGGGTGTCGATGGCCAGCTATTAAGGCATTGGCCATAGTTTCCTTGTGCTGCGAAGTCTTCAGTTAACAGAAGTGCTGATTTACCATCAGCTTATCACAGGCATGTCAAACTGCCAGCCCACGGGCCAGATGCATCACGCCAAAACCGCGACCACCCCATTGCCGGCAATGTGGAAGAAGTCCCAATATGTTGTGCGATGTCACATGATGTCGTGAGTTTGACATGCCTGGCTTATCAGGTATCTAGGAGCCAAGGACTTGGCAGCACAAGGAGACAACAGCCAATGACTTAGTGGCCAGCATCAATACCCCAATCAACAGCTAGGGGGCCACACAGAACCAGGCAACACATAAATACTATGCATGGAATAGTCCAAAGCACACATTCGGGGAGAGAGGAGTCCCCTGAAGATGGGTCCAAGTCTAAAAGCTCAGAAGACTAAACCTCTGGGCTCAGGGACTGACCCAAATTGGATCCTGCAGACCTTTGTCCTATTATGTGATTCTATAATTGAAGTGTTTCAGTTGCCATTGCTCTCCCTAACTGAAGGGAAGAATGATTAGGGTTTGGTTTAGTTCTGTTTTATTTTTGGTTGCTGCTATTTGCACTTTGTGCAACCACAGCTTTATTCCATCCCATGGTGCCCTGTGCTAAATAAATTAATAAATCCATCCATCCATGGAGGTATCTTGAGATACTTAGTTCCCACTTCAACATTTTTTTAAAAAAAATTTTTAAACCTAGTCTAAATATAAAAAAAATATCAGTCTAAGTACACCAAAGCAATTGGTATGACTCATAGATGTATCATCCCACTGTGAAAGAGAAAGCAGCTGACAGTTATTACTTGCTAATGTCATCTGTCATTCTTAAGGGAGGGGAAACAAATCTCTTTTAAACCAATTGGCAGATGGCTCATGCATGAGCAGTGATTTCTGCAAGTCAACCACTAGGGCAGGGGTAGGCAACCTTGGCTCTTTTATGACTCATGGACTTCAACTCCCAGAATGCTGGCTCAGGAATTCTGGCAGTTGAAGTCCATGAGTCATAAAAGAGCCAAGGTTGCTTACCCCTGCACTAGGGATTAAAACCTCACTCAGTTTCGTAGCTAATAGTTGGTCACTAGAATCTCTTCTCCTAATCATGGTGACCCTTCTGTATTTTGCTGGGGATGAATGACATTATTATACATCTACTACATCAAGACTGAAAAAATCTACTTGACCACTAGATGGCAGGCAAGAGTTGTGTTTCCCCATTGCTGTTTGCTGACACTCAGTTGCCCTCCAGAACCTTACAAAAATGTGATCTGTTGAGACCCACAGGTGATCCACCACAGATGTTCCAGATTCAGGGATGAGAGTCATCCTCTATCTTGACCCATCTTCCTGACATCCAGCTAAAGTCTGTTTGTTTCCTCAGCCCTGTCTCCTTGCATATCCTGAGAGTGATATTAGTGTAAATTGCAGTCACGTGACTATTGGACACTGCAAATGGCTGCAGTGCAAATGGTTGCCAGCTCCCAAAATGCAATCACATCACCGGGGAGGCAGCTGTTGGAAGTTTGAATCTGGGTCATAAGTACCATTTTTAAGGGTCTGTGGTAACTTTTAATGCTTGCTAAGCAACCTGTCCTAAGTCAAAGACTATCTCTACATAACACTTTCTGAATATTTGCTTCAACACCGTGCTTCACAATTTATTCACCAATCCTGTAGAGTCACTTGAGATATGAAAATGCTCAAAGAAATGAAAGTGCCAGAAGAAATGGCTGGGAATGGAGAAATATGGCTAGTTTTGTGTAAGAGCACGTATTTGAGTCTACATCAAGGGTCCCCAACCCCCAGTCCATGGACTGGCACCAGGCCGCAGCATGCCAGAAGCCAGGCCACACAAAGCCCCATCTGTGGGATGCAGGCTGCTCCCTTTGGTCCGTGGAAAAAAACTTCTCTCCATGGAACTGGTCCCTGGTGCCCAAAAGGTTGGGGGCTGCTGGTCTACGTTGTGGCTACAAAGTTGGCAAAGCATCATTGCACTTATTATATATTGGTGAGATCTGTTTCAGCATCTTTGCTAAGCATAACCCTGTGTTTCTTAACCTTAGCAGTTTGAAGATGTGTGTACTTCAACTCCCAGAATTCCCCAGCCAACCTAGAAACACTGGAGTAATCTGTTTAATTTTGGGGGACAAGTCAAGAAGATTTTCTATTTGTTGTGAGATATTTCCCCAAGATTTTGCCAATGTAACTGCTGATATTTGCTTATTTAGGACCGTATTTCAGCAGAGTCTGAAGAAGTCACTTGTAGGGATTTGTTTTTAATTAATATTTTAGTTAAACCCTTGGACAAAGCTTTAGTGGAGAACACTGCTCACTTCCACTGACATTACTCTTCAAAGCTTTGGTAAACACTGAAGGAGAACAAGCTGCTCATCTCCTTGGCTATCACTAGCCCTTTAAAGCTCCTGATGATGAATACATTCAAAGTCTCCTCCTTAGCAACTCCCCGAGGCTTTGGTCAGCACTCACTTCCAATAGCACCACTTCATAAAGCTTTGTCAGATCCTCCAGGAAGACACCCTAGTCAGCAACCCTTAGAAAAAGGTAAATGTAAAGGTTCCCCCGCACATGCGTGCTAGTCGTTTCTGACTCTAGGGGCCGGTGCTCATCTCCGTTTCAAAGCCGAAGAGCCAGCACTTGTCCGAGGACGTCTCCGTGGTCATGTGGCCGGCATGACTGGACGCCAAAGGTGCATGGAACACTATTACCTTCCCACCGTAGTGGTCCCTATTTTTATACTTACATTTTTATGTGCTTTCAAACTGCTAGGTTGGCAGAAGCTGGGACGAGTAACAGGCACTCACTCTGTTATGTGGCACTTGGGATTCGACCCACCAAACTGCCGACCTTGTGATCGACAAGCTCAGCGTCCTAACCCACTGAGCCACCGCGTCCCTTAGAAGCACTCCTCAAAATCCCATTTAGGTCCTCTAGAAATGAAAGCCATGAAGCTCGACAAGCATGAAGGAGAACACATTCATTTTCTCCGATATTTCTTGCCTGTTTACAGCCCCTTTTAGCTGTGGGGGAAAAAAAAGCCTCTACCATTTTAGGATGGTGACAAAGAGGACACAAAAGTTTTGAAGCAGTTTCATCACTTTGCTTCCTTGCCTTGACTAAGAACTTAAGAACTTGCTTCTGGCATGAAGTTCTTCACTGAGATACACTCAAGATGTGTAGGTGACCAGGTCTCTTCCTTTCTTTTTTTTTTTTTCTTTCCTTGTGAAGTTTTCATCTTAAATTCTGAGGGATATGCAGGCTGATTTGTACCTCTTCTAAATTGATATTTCTGTTTTGCTTTACAGCTCGAGATGATCTCATCTTATTGTTAGGAAGTTCTATAACATGATTTCTTAACTTCTGCAACTTTAGAATGTGTGGACTCTAGTTCTGACTTAATCAATCAGAATAGAGCTGGAAGGGTCGTTCTGCTCATGCAACTCTAACACACACACAAACACACACACACAAACATGCTAGCTGCTGAATTCTGGAAGTTGAAGTCCACGCATCTTAAAAGTTGCTGAGGTTAAGAAATATTGTTCTGCTGAAACTGCAGAGATTAAGAGGAATATAAATGTATCCATTAAATTTATTAGAATAATAATTGCAATTTTACAATGTACTCTTGCTCTTCTTGATTAATTTCCCTTAATACTTTTCCTCTCAAAATAGCAGCTATTATTTTAATAAATTTATAAATTAATATATTAATTTGTGAGTTAATCTATCCACGTTGATAGAAATAGGGGCACGGGACATATGTTCCTCAGAATTTAACATTCCAAATCATAGCACAAGCTTAATCTTCCTTTATTCCTTTTTTTTCCTTCTGAAATTATGACCTTAACTCATAGTTGCACATATGTAATGCACTGCATCAGTACAATTCATCATTAATATTTCATCCCATAGCCTGTAAACCACCTGGATAAGGAGAAAGATATACATTCATTGGGATACTATAAAAGTGTCCGCAGGTATGTGATTAATCCATATATTAATCCACACAGCTTTTAAAGTTGTAGGACAAAATTCTCCAGTGACCCAGTGAGAGTACATACCTAACACCCTTCAATGGATCCAATAAACAATAGCAGTAAATGTCATCTTTTCCTAGGCTATCTCTTTCATCTGATCTGAGTTTTCCTTCTGTCTGTTTTATTTATTTATTTGTTAAATTTATATACCGCCCTATTCCCGAAGGACTCAGGGCGGTTCACAGGGCAGTTAAAACAGTACAAAAAGAGAATAAAATGGAATTAAATTAGTACAAGCCCACAATTCATAATAACAATAAAATTAAAATTTTAAAATTAATTTAATATAATTTAATATGATTTAATTAAAATACTTTAAAATTTAAAATCCCTCAGTCCAGGCCAGACAATTCGAACAACCAGGTTTTTAAGTCCCGGCGAAACAAGCGAAGGTCGGGGGCAGTCCAAAGCTCCATTGGCAGTTCGTTTTGCCAGTCAGATATCATAAATTTCTGGGGGGAAACGAAATCAGGGGATAAGATTTCCCATTTATTTTGTACACACCATTCCACAATAAACGCATTTTTTCTATTTTCTTCAACGCACAAATATTTTTTGCAATTTTCTGTTTGAGCTGACATTCCTATTGAAAGATAACTTTTCGCAAACTTTGCTAGGACAGTCCCAGCTTCTCTTCTGAAAGATTGATTGATTGTCTGACTTCAAGTCATTGTCAACACTTAGCAATCACACGGATATCTATGGAAATTCTCAGCCATCCAGGTCATTGAAATTATAATAATAATAATAAAGTTGGAAGGGACCTTGGAGGTCATCTAGTCCAACCCCCTGCTCAGGCAGGAAACCTTATACCATTTCAGGCAAATGGCTGTCCAGTCTCTTCTTAAAAACCTCCAAGTGTTGGAGCATTCACCACCTCTGGAGGCAGGTTGTTCCACTGGTCATGGTTGTCCCAAAGGTGCTTTTTCAAAAGGCAACTAAACTTTCTTTGTTTCTCCTTGAAGAGGTTTTGCTTTTCATCCAAGAAGCTTCTTCAGTTCAGAAGACGTTTCTTGGAGGAGAAGCGAAACATCCTCAAGGAGAAGCAAAGAAGGTCCAGTATCCTTTTGAAAAAAGCATCTTTGGGACAACCACATGGATAGATGTTCTCCATGAGAGCCTGTCTTTAAATTAATCTTTCAGGTCTTCTAACATTGCATCCCTGGCCATCTTGCTCCTTGTTGTCCTCTTTTTTCTTTTTCCTTCTGTCCTTTCCAGCATTTTCCAGAGAGTTGGGTCTTTGCATAATGTCTGAAATAGGTTAATGTGAGCCTGGTCATTTGTGTCTTGAGTGAAAACAAGTTGATTTCCTTTATGATCCATTGGTCTGTTTTCTTGGCTATCTACAATATTCTCAGGAGTCTTCTCCAACACCAAAGTTCAAAAGCTTCAATATTCCTATCCTGCTTCTTCAAAGTCCAACTTCCACTGAGTGTCACAGGGAATACCACAGTTTGCACAATCCTGATCTTTGTAGATAATAGATACATCCTGGCATCTGAATATCTTTTCCAAGGTCTTTATGTCTTGCCTAGCAAATGTTAGTCTGCAGCCTATTTCTTGACTGCTTGTTCCTTTACTGTTGATGTATTGCTTTGCATACATTTTTTCATGCTTTTGTGTAAGATGGGGGTCAACCTTTAAAGGAGAAATAGCGAAAAAGAATCTTTTTTTTTATAAATTATCTCTCTCTTTTCTACTACAGATAGTCCTCAAATTACAACAGTTCATTTAGTGACCATTTGAAGTTATTATATTAAAAATGACCATTTTTCACAATTATGACAGATGCAACGTCCCCATGTTCAGGTCATCAAAATGTTGACGCTAAGCAACTGATTCATGTTTATGATGGCTGCAGTGTCCTGGAATCATGTCATCACCTTTTGCAATCTTCTGATAAGCAAAGTTAATGGGGAAGCTAGATTCACTTAATAACCGTTACTAACTTAATAACTGCAGTGATTCACTTAACAAGCGTGACAAGAAAGGTCACAAAATGGAGCAAAAGTCACATAACAAGTATCTCGCTTAGCAAGAGAAATTTTGGGCTCAATTATGGTTGTAAGTTGAGGACTACCTATATTATCTGCAGGTGTCCATATGGTATAAATCTGTTCCTGCCCCATCTTAGCAAGTGGAGTATTTTGACCCCCTAGTCAAGATTCAGATACTAAGCAAGAGCTAGGCTAAGTTAATTCTTAAATAAGAAATCACCAGGGCTATAGTCTATTGTGAAAAGTCAGGAATAAAAACTCTGAAAAACTCAGTGGAAAATCAGATCTGAACTATTGCCAAGAAATCCTCATGTTGTGTTCCTTTGGCCCACAGATTCAAAGCTTAGGGCATCTATGCCTTATTCACTTCAAACCTTCCTTAGAATGATCAGTGGATCAATGGATCCTGCCATCTCTCTTAGTTGTGAGATTATTCCAAGAATCTCTGCAAAGAAGAAAAGCTTTCAGCTCTGATGGATGTTTCCCAAAGATTATTCATGGAAATGATTAAAATGACCTTGGTAAGAGGCCAAAAAAAAAGCAGTATCTTTCCCAGGAAAGCAGAAAGATTGTCAAAAATTGCTGGAGGATTTCGTTTCACACCAATACTAATTTATAGCACTTTCTCTCATTCTCTAAACAAAATTTTCCAGGTCAGTTTTAAAAGATCAGTAATAAGCAAAGATTTATACGATTTGAGAAGAAACCTGAGTATACCTAATTTTAAGTGAAAAAGCCAAATAATGTTCATTATATCAATCATTTAAGATGAAACTAATGATAGAACATCCATTTTTTCCACCTCTATTTTATATCCAATACTCTAAGGTAACAAATTTTTTTTTGGCAAAAATGCCCATTGGGGAAAGGTAGATTCAGTTAACAACCATAGTGATTCATTTAACAACAAATTGTTGTATCATCAGGTCCAACTTGATTTATGACCACAAGGATGTAAGACAGAAATTCTGGTTCCAATTATGGTCATAAGTCAAGAACTACTTATAACTTCTGGTAAGTGAGACTAGAGAACATCATGGCCTAATCTCACTGTTTTAAAAGCTTGAATAGGAAGCACAGTGAATTCAATGAATTCAATTCTCCAGCATGCTGGCTGGGGAATTATGGAAGTTGAAGTACACACATCTTCAAGCTGCCAAGGTTGAACAACATTGCTCTAAGTGGTCTTCCATCCAAATCAGAACAGAACAGAATAGAATAGAATAGAATAGAATAGAATAGAATAGAATAGAATAGAATAGAATAGAATAGAATAGAATAGAATAGAATAAAATAGAACAGAACAGAATAGAATAGAATAGAATAGAATAGAATAGAATAGAATAGAATAGAATAGAATAGAATAGAATAGAATAGAATAGAATAGAATAGAATAGAATAGAATTGGAAGGGATCTTGGAGGTCTTCTAGTCCAGCCCCCTGCTTAAGCAGGAGAACCTATACCATCTCAGACAGGTGAATGTCCAGTCTCCTCTTGAAAATCTCCAGTCATGGAGCACCGATAATCTCTGGAGGCAAGCCGTTCCACTGGTTGATTGTCCTCACTGTCAGGAAGTTTCTCCTTAATGCCAGGTTGTTTCTCTCTTTTATCAGTTTCCAATATTGTTTCTCATCCTTCCCTCTGGTGCTTTGGTGAAAAACCTGGCCCCCTCTGCCTTGTGGCAGCCCCTCAGATACTGGAACACTGCTATCATGTCTCCCCTATTTTTCTTCTCTTTAGACTAGCCAGACCCAAGTCCTGCAGCCATTCTTCGTATGTTTTAGTCTCCAGCCCTTTGATCATCTTAGTTGCTCTTCTCTGAATTTTTCCCAAACTCTCAACATCTTTGTTGTGATATGGTGACCAAACCTGGCTACAGTATTCCAGGTGTGGTCTTACTAGGGTTTTATAAAGCGGTAATAATACTTTGTGTGATCTTGATTTATGCTTCTGTTTATACAACCCAGGATTGTATTAGCATTTTTGGTAGCTGCTGCACACTGCTGGCTCAGAGTCAAGTGATCGTCCACTAGGATGATCCGGGATATTGATATCTGATATCATAACTGATATTACTTAGCATTTGAGGCCATGCAATATTTTCTTTGAGTCAAGGTCAACTTTGGTGTTGTTTTCTTGACAACAGTATAGAAGAAAACACCATTTTCTTCATCTGCAGTCTTTCTGTTATAGAAAACTGTCCTGGAATCTTCTTGAATAACCAGGATTATTCTTAGCTTCTCAGAGTAGCTACAGGCAACTACATTTTGTCACTTGCTGAAACCTAGCCAGCAAAAGTTGCTTCTAATCTTCCCCCACCAACCACTTGTTCTGGGACTGTTCAAAGTTATGACAATATTGAAAAGGAGACTTACAACGAGTCCTCAGAGTTGCAGCCATTGCAACATCGCCATGTGTATTTGCAGCCTTCCCTGCGAGCTTCCGACCGTGACAAGCAAAGTCAATGGGGAAGCCAGCAGGAAGTCACAAGTTATGCTCATATGGCATTGTGCCTAATGGTCCATGGTGGTTTGCTTAGCTGCATCTAGAATTGATTAATTCACATTGTAACTCAGGCAAGGTCACGTGATGTTTCACTTTATGACCACATCATTTAGTAACAGAGTTGCCTATTCCAATTTTAATCAGTAAATGAGGAATACCTGTATTTATTTTTTCTTTACAGTTCTGGCCGTAGCAACCTTATACCTCATATCTGAAAGAAAGAGCATTCAGCACAGCTTCTGACCCTCCAAATAATTTGAAATAACTTCCATCATTTTGGGCTGTTTTCATCCTTATTCAGAAGACTGGTTTTCTGTTTCTGTTTTAAAATACAGTATGCCCTTTGTGCAATGCAGAGTTCTAAGTAATAATTGCAAGGGCTTTTTTTTAGTTTCTTTTGTGTGACCCACTGAAAATTGTGCTATAAAAAAAAACTTAAAAAAAAGACTTGGTTTTGGAAAGTTGGCTTCATTACCTTTTCGTTATCACACATCCAACCAGCAGCTTTGCAATTCACCTGCACAGTCACTACTAAAAATAGCAATCAATCAATCACTTTTATCCTTTATCATTCGCGGTTGACAGTGATGCCCACCTGACTGGCTGATTTACCAAGCCATAAACTGAGTGATTTACAAACTCTGCATTTCTTTTCTCTTGCAGCTGGAGTTACTATAAAAAGCTAGTGCCATTTGTGACAACCACAGTTCCTGAGGTGCTTTAAAAAAAATGTGTTCTGCTACTTCTTGTGGGGGGACAGGAAAACAATCTTTTCAGTTTTCTATCAAGCTCACTCTTTAAAATGTGTAACTTGCATCAACCAGTTTTAGAGTTTAAGATCTGACACTTGATGTAGCTTGTATTTCTGCCACACTGCGGTCTATGCCACTTAGGTTTCTGCAGTTATTGTGATTGTTGCTTATCATCACCACTACCATGCAGAGGTTTGAGATTTTTGCTCTTTGTTGAGCTACAGCATACAATATCTAAGTCACAAAAATATACAGAATCCATAGAGAACTCACCAATCAGTATTCTATTATGAGTTCTCAAAGGAACTGCTCATTTCCCTGACCTCTTCAAATGTTGTCACTGAAAATTTATTGCAAAATGATAAAAGGATTTTACAGATTAAATAAAGGGAGATAACAGAATATTTAAATTATGATTGCAATGACATAAAAGAATAAGAAGTAGTTAATGGGTTTGTGAGGAAAGTAAAGGACAGAAGTGGATTATGTTTTTTTTTTAAGTTAGATGTTTATGTATCTATATCTATAATTATATATGTACATGGATAACTATTGTGTTCATTCAGGAGGCCCAATTTGTTGCTATCCCGGGATAAAATGCTTGCTTCCTTGTGTTGGGTGTGTTGGGTCTTGGGTGTCCTGCTCAGATGGGGTTGGATTAGAAGACTATCACAAAGGAGTCTTTCAAAAAGACAACTGGACTTTCTTGGTTCCCCCCCCAAAAAAAAACGTTTCACTTCTCATCCAAGAAGCTTCTTCAGTAAAGTTCACTTAAGTCTAGTTGCCTTTTGGAAAAGTACCTTTGGGACAACCATGACTTGGCTGATTGAGAATATCCATAAACACTAGAAGACTACCTGTTCCTGTCTATGTTTTCTTATTATTCAGCCAACCACCATGTAGACATGGCTTTGGCAGGTTCTTCAAAATGGTGCTTCATGACATAACCAAAGAAATTATATCTCTGCATATATTCCATAGCCATACCACTGCATCTCACACTGAGAAGGTCAGCCTCCAAAGGACCATCCAGCTAACCTTCTTACAGTCATATTTGTGACAGGCTTTTTTGGAGGGATGCCAAACAATTGAGATAAAAAAAGTGCAGATTTCACAGACACTCTGAGGTGATCTCAAGAGCTGTACAATTTTAACCCAATGAAAGTTGGTTATTGAATTTGGGAGGTTCCATTTCACCGACTAACCCCTAGCTTGGTGTTGAGCTCCAAAGAAGCTCAACAAAGAAGAGGCCATTTCATCATGGGCATACAGTATATCTCTTGTGAAATTGGGGGGCAGATTTGGGCAAAGTGCAAGAACATTTGATAGTGCTTTAGTGCAAATTCTGACTAAATTCTCATTTTTCCCCCCAGTTTGACATGCAACGGATAACATTGGAGGAGCTTAAACAAATCATCTACCATGCATTCCAGGACCACTTAACAATGAAGGACATTGAAAATATTATCATCAATGAAGAGGAGAGTTTAAACGAGAACTCTGGAAATTGTCAAACAGAATTTGAAGGTGGGTTTCTGTCATCCATATAGCACATAAAATGATTTGACTTTCTTCTTCCTCACAGCACATTGAATAAGTGAAATGTTTCACTTGTACAGGTAGTCCTCAACTTTCTTCCATAAGGGAGCCTGGAACTTCTGCCATATGTTATGAAAGTTGTAAGTTGAGGCAATCACATGACCAAACCCGATTTCCCATTTTTTTTTGCAGCAGTCGTTACTTAAATGTGATGTTCGTAAAGAAAATGGTGCAGTCATTAAATGAATGCCATGGCCATTAAGTGAACCATTGTCCACAATGGCCAGAAGTAAACACTGGTTTCCAGCAAAGAAAATCATGAATTGTGGTCACATGATTGTGGGACTATAGAATGTGAAAGACCAGGACCACACGTGAATTTCCAATTAAACTGATTTATTGGAACTATGCACTATGCACAGGAATCTCACAGTTAGCACTATTTTGGTGCTCGATAAGGGTTAACGGAAGTTATGGGGAGGTTGGACTGAGTCACTTTGTGTCTATGTAGAGATTCTAGGGTAATTACTCTTTTGACTCTGCCGCTTCAGGGACACTGCAAACAACCATCAATGCGGGTCAGTTGTCAAGCATCTAAAATATGACCGTGGAAGGCAGAGGGACTACCATCAGAAATTTGAATCCAGGTCATAAGTACCTTTGGGGAATCTATTTTGTAAGTTTGAACAGTCTCTAAGCAACCAGTAACAAGTCTACTCCTATATGGAATAAGTTCTGTTGAACATAGTAGAGCCTAGCTATGCTATTTAATAAAGTGAAGGAACCACCAAAGACCATTACTTTGCTTCCTCTCTCTTTTTGTGGTTCTTTTATCTTTAAAACAAACTAGGAATGAACAACCTGTTAGACCAGGGGTCTTCAAACTTGGCTCTTTTATGACTTGTGGACTTCTACTCCCAGAATTCCTCAGCCAGTGTGCCTGGCTGAGGAATTTTGGGAGTTGAAGTCCACAAGTCATAAAAGGGCCAAGTTTGAAGGCCCCTGTTTTAGACAGAACAACTTTCTCCCAATGAAATGTCCTGCAGCAATATGAAGGATTCTGGATGCTGAAGTCCACCTTTTTAGATGGAGCCCAAGTTGAAGAAAGTTGCAATAGAGGATTTTTCTCTGTCAGATAAAACACATGGCGATCCTATTTTTAAAAAAGGGGGGATTCCTAATCATAGATTTTTTAAAAAATCAGATCTGTTACTCAGGCACCAAGGTTGCAAATCATAGTTTGAGTTTATAGATTGCATGAAGCCACAATGCTTGTGGCTGAGTGTGTTGACTAAACTCATTTATTGTGCTTGGTAAATTGCACTCCATGGCCAAGAAGATAGTTTGAACTCATACAGATGTGGTTTATTTAACAAATTACTTAAATCATGGCTTTACACAACATGTAGACCTAGTAGTTGAGAAAATTGTCAGGATCTACTGCCATCATGTGGCTTAATGCTTCTTTTCTCCCGACTTTCCTTTTGAGAGCGTTTTTAAAAGCTCACCTGGAAGATATTGGTCTCTTGGTGATCTCTGAAGTTGTTGGGTATTTTTCCTGTAGACTTTCTATTATAATGCAAAGTTAACATCAGTTGCACTAATGATGCATGGCAACAAGAACCCAATATTTCTTTTTTTTATTATTTCAGAGTTTTCTTAGGATTATCATAATAAACAATAAAAGACTTTCAAGAAGAGACTGGACAGCCATTTGTCCAGAATAGTACAGAGTCGCCTGCTTGAGCAGGGGTTTGGACTAGAAGACCTCCAAGGTCCCTTCCAGCCCAATGATTCTGTAATTGTATGATCTAAAATAGAAATGAAAATAAAGACAGTAGGGAAATGGGAAGGAGAAAGAAAGGGATTAGTATGGAATAAAGAGGAAAAGAGAGGGGGGGAGCATTGACTTCCAACTTTTTTCAGTGCAGTAATTTGCAAAGTAAACTTACAGCCTCAGCTTTTTACTTTTCCGTACTTAGTAAATACTAGCCACTTCTAGAGCACAATAATTCAATCCTGAGCCACATCTATTTTCCCCATGGGCAATCTCAGTTGCATTTGCAGTCTTGGTGGTGCACTAGTTAGAATGCAATATTGCAGGCTAACTCTGAGCACTGCCAGGAGTTCAATCCTGACCATCTCAAGGTTGACTCAGTTTTCCATCCTTCCAAGGTCGGTAAAACAAGGATCCAGATTGTTGGGGACAACATGCCCACTCTGCAAACTGCTTAGAGAGGACTGTAAAGCACTATGGGGTGCTATATAAGTCTACATGTTATTGCTATTTGATTCCCCCTTTGTAGGTCAGATAAAAATTGTTCAAAAAAAAAGTGTCTGTTTTTAAAACAGAAAGAATTGTTTTTAACCCTTCCCTTTTTCTCCCCCCCAGTGCATTCCCAGAAACAAAACCGACAGACCTGTGTACGGAAGAGCTTAATATGTGCTTTTGCTATGGCCTTTATTATCAGCGTCATGCTGATCGCAGCCAATCAAATCCTCCGAAGTGGCATGGAGTAGCCATAACACTGTGAAACAAATGATCCACGCATGCGCATGCTGCCCGGTGAACTTTCTCCCTGATCAACTTTCAAATCAACGGGCAAAGGAGAGAGAGAGAGAGAGAGAGAGAGAGAGAGAGAGAGAGAGAGCACGTGTGAACAAGAGCGAAGGTTAAGAGGAACGGTTCAGCAAGGAAACTCTATCCGGCAGCATATCTGTAAATCAACGATATCCTCTTGGCAGGGACATAAAAGGGCTGTCTTAATGCTTTAATGGTTTTTTTTTTGTTTCCTAATGCAATAAAAAAAAGAAAACCATAAGAGCCCTGAATTATATTTTTTTGATGTGGTAGCAGTAGATGAAAACAAAGAAAGCATTGATCAAGTCTGAGCACTGGTTACATGGTTGGGTCACCTACTGGCCAGGACACTTTCACGCATCTGTTTTTAAGTGTCCCACATTCCAGGAAATGGAACATCCACATAACGAACCACTGCAAGTTCAAGACCATAATTTCCACAATTTCATCTGACTTCAGGGTTTATGATTCAAGTCTTTAGTACTGAAGAAACCAGTGAAAGGTCCATGTCTGGAGACACGAATACGAATAAGGCTGGTTCAGAGACGTTTTGTTCATCTATTAAACATAAGACTGGTGCAGTGTTTTGTGTTTTCCAACCAGTGCATTCCACTCATCCACTTCCTGCTTTTCCATCAGCACTTTTAAGAAAGGAAAACGAAGTTATGCTGGGCAATTCACAAAGCCGATGCAGAGTCTTCCTACCATGTTTTCCAAGAATGCTGTAAAAAGTTATTGGGCTCCTTGATCCAATGTGTATAAATAGCTTCATATTTAATATACAGTCTCTGTTGATCTTATTCAAATCTGTCTTATACAAAGACTTCCAAAACAGAATTTTGGAAGTTGCTCCCAGGATCACCAAGACTAAATAAGACGAAGACGAATGCTCCTGGTGGGCGTGGTGAGTAGAGAGGGGCAGAGTGCCAAAACTTAAACAGACGTCAGTCAGCCCAACGGAAATAAGATCGATTCAATTGATTGTGGGAGGGCGGGGGCCGAATTGACCCGTAACACACTCATTAGCTAAACTGTTGGCTTCACAGACACTATAAGAGCGTGCTTCCCAATCCTGGTTTATACTCTGACGACAGCAGGTGCTGACGAAAGCTCAGTTTTAATAAAAAAATTGGTCTTGGTGATCCATGTTTCCAGTTTTGTCATCCAAATAGATCCCAGTATTGTTTTTTTTTAATTATTCAAATTTTAAAACATCAATGAAGTATAAGGCATTTCTATCCTTCTTAGCACAACAACCTGAAAGTAGCTTAGAAAAACTGAGAGCATTTGTAGCGGTGGCTGCAACAGCAAAAAATAAATAAAAATGGTAGTAATAAAGGTGAAAAACAAAATAATAGCTTAATATACTCAATATACAGGTAGTCTTCGACTTACAACCATTCATTTAGTGAACATTCGAAGTTACAACAACATTGAAAAAAGTGACTTATGACTATTGCAGCATCCCCATGGTCACCTGATAAACACTCTTCGCACCTGACTCATATTTATGACTGTTGTGGTGTCCTGGCGTCGTATGACCACCTTTTGTGACCTTCTGACACGCAAAGTCAAATAGGGAAGCCAGATCCACTTAACAACTAACTTAACAATTGGAGTAGTGAATCACTTAACAGATTGTTAAATGAATCACAACTGTGGCAAGAAAGGTCATAACGTGGGGCAAAAGCTCACTTAACAACTCTCTTGCTTGGCAATGGAAAGTTTGGGCTCAATTGCGGTCGTAAGGCAAGGACTACCTGTAATAGAAATGATTTTAACCATGGGGCAGCAACGTTTATGGATGAAGCGGGTTCTGAGAAGGAAGGAGGTGGATGTGGCACTTCACACGGAATGCCTTGCCCCCTTCCTATAGTTGGATATGAAAATTAAAGCATGTTACAACCCAGTTGAAAATCCTTAGTAGTGTGTGTGTGTTTGCTTAGCAACTAAAATCCCACAAACTGGTGCCCATATTGGAAGCACTCAAAAAGGCACTCCTGTTGTTTCAGAACAGTTTGGCTCTGCAGAAAGGCATAAATTGACCAATGGCCAGTCCAGAGTGCAAATTAGGCATCCAACGTGACGTTCTTGGGTCAGGTTGTTTGGGCAGCATCTGCTAGTATCCTTTCTGTTTGGCTGATCACATGGCAACTTCTCTGTATGTATGTCAGATGTAGGGAAGGTGAGAATGGGGTAAATTGACTCCCTTTCCGTGCTAGCTTGGAGGCTGTAGTGGCAAGCCAGTGGTTTATGCTGGTGGAGTTTCTATTTAGAACCCCATGGAAACATTGGTTAGATCAGGGGTAGGCAACCTTGGCTCTTTTATGACTCGAGGACTTCAACTCCCAGAATTCCTGAGCCATCTGTGCTGAGGAGAAAGGGAGAGGTTTCCATACTGAGCCATGTTGGCTCAGGAATCCTGGGAGTTGAAGTCCACGAGTCATAAAAGAGCCAAGGTTGCCTACCCCTGGTCTAGGCCTAGGCCGCTTTATGACTCGTGGACTTCAACTCCCAGAATTCCTGAGCCATCTGTGCTGAGGAGAAAGGGAGAGGTTTCCATACTGAGCCATGTTGGCTCAGGAATCCTGGGAGTTGAAGTCCACGAGTCATAAAAGAGCCAAGGTTGCCTACCCCTGGTCTAGGCCTAGGCCGCTTTATGACTCGTGGACTTCAACTCCCAGAATTCCTGAGCCAGCTGTGCTGAGGAGAAGGGGAGAGGTTTCCATGCTGAGCCATGCTGGCTCAAGAATTCTGGGAGTTGAAATCCACAAGTCATAAAAGAGCCAAGGTTGCCTATCCCTGGTCTAGATCATTCAGCTGAGAGGAATTGGCCCTCCTTTTGTAAATATGCAGAGGCAGATTGTGTATTACTTAGTTGTAAAGAAATGCTGGACATATTCCCAGAAAAGCCTAAGTTCTTCCTCTTCCTTGTACTTTTACAGCATTTTCCCCATGGTTGTATTGCATTCAGATCAGACAACAATATCTGGAAAAGGAAGAATTCTACTTGTGCTTTTTCAAAAGGCAACTGGACTTTGTTTTTCCTTGGAGACATTTTGCTTCTCATCCAAGAAGCTGCTTCTTCTACTTTGGTGATGATGGCACAGACACCTGGGGGAAAGTGCTGTCTGAAAGTTTGCAAAGCTTCTCAATTAATAGAAAGAAGTTAGAAAGCCATTAGATGTCTGGGTTTCTGAGTAGCAGCATAGACCTTTGGCTGACATTTATGGCTCTCTGGATTATTGTAGCCCAGGTATCGTGTGACATATCAGAATAAAATACTTTATTGGCCAAATATGATTAGACACGCAAGGGATTTTTCTCTGGTTCAAAAGCTCTCAGTGTACATGCAAAGCGACAGAGTAATAATAATCATAAAAATGATACCAGTAAGAGGGGGTAGTAGAGAAGATGAGAAGGATTATAATAATACTACAGCCATACAACATGGCTGAAGTATTATTATTATTACCTTTCTCATTTTCATACAATATTTGATCAGGCTGTGCTGCTAGGACAGTCTCAACAGGTCTGGGAAGAACAGCAAGACATAAATTTGCTTTCTCCCAGATCAGTGTGTGAAAAAGATTGCAAGTGGAAGATTAAGTAAACATGATTGGCAAGCAAAGTTTTGCAAGAAAGTTTCCAGATGGGTTCTGGTCCAGGTCACAAATTCCTAAGCTTTGTACATTCTCCCGTGTACCTCAATTTGTGATGGATGCCCGTATTCATAAGCCGTTATTTTGTTTATTGGATCTCAAAAACTTTTGTTCAGGGCACCAATGGAATAGAAATCATTGAATTAACTATGGTAATGTACTACTGTTATAGAGGACAGTTTTTTTTTCCTGTCTAGTATTCCCATTCAAATTAAAAACACATTGCTCATCCTTACAGTGTTACTATCATGAACCTGATTCCCAAGAAGGCAATCTGCAAAAACCTAGAATGGCATAGTAGCCTGCATAAACAGTTCACTTCTACTGTCTGAGGAACTGGACCTCCTAGAAAATATTGTTAATCAGATACAGGTGATTCTGGTTGCTAGTGAGAAGCTGGCAGGAAGCATCATGAATCATGATCACATGACTGTGGGATGTTGTGATGGTTAAAAATCCAGACCAGTTGCCGAATGCCCAGATCATAATCACATGACTGTAGGGCACTATGATGGCCAGAACTTCAAGGACTGGTTGTAAAGTACCATTCAGCACTGTCACAAGTTCAAAGGGTTGCTGAATGAGTGGTCATTCAACCAGAATCACCTGTATCTGATTAAACACCTGCCCCTTTGTACAAACATACAAAATATGCAGGATTTAGATCCCATAATAAAATTTGATTTTTGATGACCCTCCACTTGATTTTTGATGACCCTCCACTGTAGATAGTGCTGAAGGTTGGACAGGCATCTTTCAAGCATAGTGGTTTCTTAACAGTGGATCTTCCAAATGTACCTCTGAGTTGGATTAAAGGCCAGACTTGTGTTTTTTATTTCTTCCAAGCATTAGGCATTTCAGTAGCATCCTGCAGTCTTCATTCCAAAAAGCAAATGAGCCCGGACAAATTGCAAATTTGATTTATGTGCAACTAAATTGAACATAAATCAAATTAATTAAATGCAGTTTATTTGATCGCTTTGCATGTATATGGTAATTTTCACC
>NC_139512.1:346188370-346225795 GCF_947247035.1 Vipera ursinii | reverse complement strand
TCTGGGAGTTGAAGACCACAAGTCATTAAAGGGCCAAGTTTGAAGACCCCTGCGTTAAACAAATCCAGCTTCCCCCTTGACTTTGCTCATGGGGAGTCAGCTTAGAATTTGCAAATGGGGATCATCAAAATGCTGCAGCCATTGTCAATTAATGCTGGTTGGTAAGCATCCAAATGGTGGTCACATGACCATGGGGGGGGGGAGATGCTGCCACCATCGTAAGTGCAAGGATAACTTGTAAGTTGCTTTTTCAGTGCCTTTGTAATTTCACACAGTCACTAAACACATGGTTGTAATTTAAAGATTGCCTGTATCAGGTTTTTAGTAGATACAGTACTCACAGGGACTTTATCACATTGCTAATGTTTACTTTGACATTAAAGTAATTTGATATCGAACCATATGAGGCTCATAAACATAATCTTTGGAAGAGTCCTCTCTGTTCAACCTCTTTTTTTTCAATTTAGCGCTCTGATGAATTGACAGTCCCCACCAACCCTCCCTTTATATTAAGGCTGCACCTAAGAATATTATGCCAGGTATCAGACGAAATGTTTTCTAACTCTAAGTTCCCAGAATTCAGCTCTGACCATTCTGAATCGATCACAGGCTCAAGAAGTTGGACCTCTTTTAGGGAGAGATACTATTTTCACTAAAAGTAGATAATCCTGGGTTGATGAAACCATGCTTTAAGTTGGGGCTCTCCTAACATGGCAACTTTAAGACTTGTGGACTTCAACCCCCAGAATTTCCCTAGCCAGCATTGCCAAGTTTGGAGACCCCTGCTTTAAGTGAAGGTGACCCCATGTTTCATTGCCTCATTTCCATCCAACCCCCCATTTATATAAATAAACAGATCAATCAATGATTAAATAACTGCTGTGTAAGGTCATTATCCACAGAGATTAGCATCCCCGAGAAAACAAATAAAATAACTTGTCATAGCACATATTTTTTTTCCTATTATCTAGGATTTTAGAGTGCTATTTTGCCAGATATAGAAACTTGGGCAGGCCCAGGGTAGCCTTAGTGCCTTAGTGCACTGAAAGAGTATTGTAGAGTTTTTATATGATGGAAATTGTACATTATATATTCTGAAGAATGTTATGATCAGCAGCACCTGGTCAGTTTGTTACGCTTTATCTTATAGTAATTCTGTGATTGTTAGTGTGTGGCTGTTCAATTTTTCAGATGGCAGAGACCAGATTACAAGGAGAAATTACAACAGTTCCTATAAGTTGATGAGAAATAGCAGGGGGAAAAAAGAAAATTGAGTTGAGCTTGACTCTTGGTAATTACATTCAGACAACAGATATGTCATTTTTTTCTCTTTTTTTTTTTTACTTCCACGTTTAGCGATTCTGGAATTCCCAGACCATCTAAACATAACCAAAGTCAACCCTACCAAGAGAGGAGAATATTTGTAGCTCAGATTTGGAACAAGAGGTCCTTGGTGCTCTTTGAGCTTGATTTTTTCCCTGCAGCTGTTTCATTACCAAATAGGGTTATACCATCAGAAGCACTGATGGTGTTACCAAGCTTGGTAATGAAATGTCTGCAAGAAAACAACCAACCTCAGAGACTACCAAGGATCCCCCCTCAAAGTCAACCTTACTTACCTTGAGTTTCCTGCAATCCCCATGGGTTCCGTGTCTTTGTGTCTAAAGGCCACCCATGCTGCAGGTCTACTATTCATTTCTCCTCCTGCCACACCCAAGAATCATAGGAATTTTGCATATGTTCATCATGAATCATAGGAAATTCATATGTTCATGTTCTGTTGAATGTATGAGGAGGAGAAGTGGGAAACTGCCTTCCCTGTCATGCAGGAAGTTTTTTCTCTGAATTAGCTTGCTGGAAGGGTCTAGCAAGGGAACTCAGCTTCTGTACATACTCTTGACCAAACACCTTCTGTTTGGGATGGTCATCTTCCACTGAGCAGACATCTTTGAGAGGGATACACTTGGAGCAGTGAGGAAGGGGACATCTGCCTTGGCAGACAGATCAGCTGAATCAACTCTGGTGATCAGTGGAATGACAGATATTGCAACCCGATCAGCCTCTGAAGGAGAATGACCATCCCAGATAGGTGTACCAGTTTTCAATCAAAGTTGTATGATACAGTAGCTACAGGCTCCTACTTGAACCTCAAAACAAGCTCAAGATTCTATCTCTGAATGAAATCTGCACTCAACCTGCAATCAACTCCTTCTGGGTTCTTCAGTTTGAGGATAAAAGAATTTGGAGATTGAATTCTTTGACAGGATGCAGTATCCTAGTCCTCTTCCTCTCCAAGAAAAGGCAAAAAAGGGCTTTTATCCTTTTAATTCTTTGATTTTGGAAGATGTTCATTTCTTTCCATCTTGACATTTTTTCAGATAATAAGTTGCTTCACAGATAGACTTTGTGACAAACCCCAGTGCAAAGAAATCAATTCATAAAGGTACAAATTTTAAAATTGCTATTGTCCCTTGCATGCTCTTTTTTTAAATGAGAAAAAAAAATATTTTAATATATAAGACACATTCTATATTATTGCACTGTACAGAATATATAAAGGGAAGATACTGCCATATATCCTATTTAACCAAACAGCACTGTAAAGAACTTATCTGTATAAAATGAAGAGAAACACAAAAGTCTAATTTTAACCACTGTTTATGCAATAGTAATAAAGTTGCTTTCTTCTTTTGAGTCGGTGTCGTGCTTTCTGCTCTCAGCAGCACTTTCCAGCAAGGGCTGGGTTTACACATGGAATAAGGGTTGGTCCCCAATGGCCGATTGAAAGTTTTGGGATCTGAATTTTGCCAAGGAAAGGGGGAAAATCCAGCAATGTTTCAAGGACAGGAAATCCCCTTAGCTGTGACAATTATGCTATATTAAAAAGAGATAGCATAAAACATGAAAGCTTATATCTCTAATCTCCATCAGATCTGTCTATCTATCCTACTGTCTATCTATGCATGTATCTACCTATCTACCAATTCTATCATTTACTGTATTTCTATCTATGTATCTAGCATCTATGTATTTAGCATGCATGTATATATGTGTCTATCAATCATCTATGTAAGTACCGTATTTTCCGGCGTATAAGACGACTGGGCGTATATAAGATGACCCCCTACATTTCCTGTTAAATTATAGGGTTTGGGCTATACTCGCCGTATAAGACTACCCCTCTTCCAATGCACACCAAATAAAAATTAAAAAAACATCAGATTTGATTTTAATATGGTAACTTTAATTCAAATGCTTATGACATGCAGGTACTTAGTAGGAAAACTGTCACTTATAAACATAAGGCTGTTTGTCATCAAACATGTAAACATAAAACAGTGCAAGTGGATTAAACATAATAATAATAATAATAATAATAATAATAATAATAATAATAATAATAATAATAATAATAATAATAATAATAATAATAATAATAAGTTGGAAGGGACCTTGTAGGTCATCTAGTCCAACCCCCTGCTAAGGCAGGAAACCCTATATCATTTCAGGCAAATGCCTGTCCAGTCTCTTCTTAAAAACTTCCAGTGTTGGAGTATTCACAACTTCTGGAGGCAGGTTGTTCCACTGGTTAATTGTTCTAACTATCAGGAAGTTTCTCCTTAGTTCTTGGTTGCTTCTCTCCTTGACTAGTTTCCATCCATTGCTTCTTGTCCTGCTTTCAGGTGCTTTGGAGAATAGCTTGGCTCCCTCTTCTTTGTGGCAGCCCCTGAGATATTGGATCACTGCTATCATGTCACCCCTCACCCTTCTCTTCGTTAAACTACACATACCAAATTCCAGCAACCATTCCCTATTTTCCTAATTCACTTTTTCACTTTTCCTAATTCACTCTAAAGCTTTCCCTGTGCAGAGCCTTAAGTAACACCAGCTGCCTGCAATTAGTGCAGGTTCGCATCCCACCAGGCTGAAGGTTGACTCAGCCTTCCATCCTTCCAAGGTAGGTAAAATGAGGACCCAGATTGTTGGGGGCAATAAGCTGACTTTGTAATAATGCTGCTTGTGGGAGGGGGGGGGGGGTGAAAGCCCTAATAAGCAGGCATATACATAGAATGAAAGCTATTGCTAAGCACATTGATTTGTGCTTTAAATTGTAAGCCGCCCTGAGTATTCGGAGAAGAGCGGCATATAAATGGGATTTTTTAAAAAAAAAGACCAAATGGGAGATCCGCTCCAGGTTTTCCAGCCAGCCAGCCCAGTTCCTGAGTCAAATGTGTCCTTAGAGCTAAGCAGCTGCTCTGACTGCTGCATTCCCCACCTGCCTTTCAAGTTGGGATAAATTACAGCTGCTCTTCAACTTTAGAAGGAAAGATGCCCTGACCCCAGCCTGTAAAAAATCACAGACTGCAGCTTCTCCAATTGGTCCCGCTTTCCCTGTGCAGACTAAATGGAAGATCCGCTCCAGGTTTTCCAGCCAGCTCTGTCCCTAAAGTTTCAGCACCCAGCATATAAGACAACCCCTGGCTTTTGAGAACATTTTCATGAGTTAAAAAGTCATCTTATACAACGGAAAATACGGTATCATCCATCTGTCATCTATGGATGTTTGTATGCATCACCCATCAGTTATTTATTATTTAAATTTATTTATTATTTAAATTTATATACCGCCCTATTCCTGTAGGACTAAGGGCGGTTTACAGGGAAATTAAAATACATAGTATACAAAATTAAAATCAATTAAAACTATTAATTAAATTACAGTCCCTAAAGTTAAACTAAAACCTAATTAAATTAAATTAAATTAAAACCCCTCAGTCTGGGCCAAACAGCTCGAAGAACCAGGTTTTCAAGTCCCAGTGAAATGAGCAAAGGTCGGGGGCAGTCCTGAGTTCCGTGGGAAGTTGGTTCCATAGGGCCGGCGCGCCCACAGAGAACGCCCTTCCCCTGGGAATAACCGGCGGTACCCTGAGAAGGCCCTCCCTGTGGGAGCGCACAGGATGATGGGAAGTTGATGCCGGCAGCAGGTGTTCCCTTAGATAATCCGGACCCAAGCCATTTAGGGCTTTATAGGTCATTACCAGCACCTTGAATCTCACCCGGAGGGCAACCGGAAGCCAATGCAGCTCATGGAGAAGAGGTGTTACACGGAAGTATCGGGAAACTCCCATAACAACTCGCACGGCTGCATTCTGCACCAGTTGAAGCCTCCGAATGGTCCTCAAGGGCAGCCCCATGTAGAGAGCGTTGTAGTAGTCTAGCCGGGAGGTCATGAGCACATGGGTGACTATGCGTAGGGCATCTCGGTCCAGATAGGGCCACAACTTCCAGGCAATGGGACATCACGTTGAGTGCATCACTGGGTTGGTTTGGGGTGGAAAGAAAAAGTTGGGTATCATCAGCGTACTGATGATAACCCACCCCGAAACCATGAATGAGATCGCCCAGCGGTTTCATGTAGATGTTGAACAGGAGGGGAGAGAGGACCGACCCCTGAGGGACTCCACAAATGAGAGACCTCGGGGCGGACCTCTGCCCTCCCGTCAACACCGACTGTGAGCAGCCCAGGAGGTAGGAGGAGAACCACCGTAAAACAGTGCCTCCCACTCCCAACCCCCTGAGATGCCGCAGTAGGATACCATGGTCGATGGTATCGAAAGCCACTGAGAGGTCTAAAAGGACTAGGACAGAGGAACATCCCCTGTCCTGAGCCCGCCAGAGATCATTCACCAGTGCAACCAATGCCGTCTCCGTGCTGTACCCGGGCCTGAAACTCGATTGGTATGGGTCAAGATAATCAGTTTCCTCCAGGAACAGAGGAAGCTGATGCGCCACCACACTCTCAACAACCTTCGCCAAGAAGCGAAGGTTGGAGACCAGACGGTAGTTATTTAAAACAGCCGGGGCCAGGGCAGGCTTCTTGAGGAGGGGTCTCACCACCGCCTCCTTCAAGGCGGCGGGAAAGATACCCTCCTTCAGGGAAGCAGTTATTACTGCCTGGAACCAGCCTCATGTCTCCTCCCGGGCCGCATAAACCACCCAGGAGGGGCACGGGTCCAGTAAACAAGTGGTGGAGCTCAGTCTCCTCATGATCCTGTCCACGTCATCAGGGGAAACAGGGTCAGACTCAGTCCAGATAACATGCTCAAGACCGCTCGATTCCTCCACGTCAGACTCTGCCCAGTCAGATAAATCTCCCATTTATCATCTATATATCCATATTTATTTATTTATTTATTTATTTATTTAATTTATATACCGCCCTTCTCTCAAGAGACTCAGGGCGGTTAACAGGGCAATACGTAAAAGACAGATACAAAAGTTAAAATTATTAAAACATGATTAAACAATGCCCATAGTACAAATTTAAAATTAAAGTCATAATAACAAACCCACCCCATCCCATCAGGCCAGGCCCGCTTCCTTAAAGAGATGGGTTTTAAGGTCGCGCCGGAAGGAGCGGAGGTCGGGCGCCATCCGGAGCTCTACCGGAAGATGGTTCCATAAGTCCGGTGCACCCACAGAGAAAGCTCTCCCCCTGGGGGCCACCAGTCGGCATTCTTTGACCGGCGGCACCCTGAGGAGGCCCTCTCTGTGGGAGCGTACAGGGCGGAGGGAAGTTGACGCCGGCTGCAGGTGCTCCCCAAGGTATTCTGGACCCATGCCATGGAGGGCTTTTTAGGTCATTACCAACACCTTGAACCTCACCCGGAAGACAACTGGCAACCAATGCAGCTCGCGGAGCAAAGGTGTAACACGGGAGTATCGGGAGACCCCCGACACAACTCTCGCGGCTGCATTCTGTGCCAGCTGGAGCCTCCGAGTGGTCTTCAAGGGTAGCCCCATGTAGAGAGCGTTGCAGTAATCAAGACGAGAGGTCACGAGCGCATGAGTGACCGTGCGCAAGGCATCCCCGTCTAGATAGGGCCGCAACTGGCGCACCAGGCGAACCTGGGCGAACGCCCCCCTAGTTACAGCTACAATATGGTCTTCTAAAGAGAGCTGTGAATCTAGGAGGACTCCCAAGTTGCGAACCCTATCTACAGGAGGTAATGACTCACCCCCCATAATGAGGGGTGGGATATCCTGAATATCCCGGGATGCTGGTACGCACAGCCACTCCGTCTTGTCGGGGTTGAGACGAAGCCTGTTCCTCCCCATCCAGACCCGGACTGCCTCCAGGCACCGGGACATCACGTCGAGGGCATCACTGGGGTGGTTTGGGGTCGAAATGAAAAGTTGGGTATCATCAGCATACTGATGATACCCAACTCCAAAACCACGAATGATCTCACCCAGCGGTTTCATGTAGATGTTGAACAGAAGGGGCGAGAGGACCGACCCCTGAGGGACTCCACAAGCGAGAGGCCTCGCGGTTGACCTCTGCCCCCCCGTCAACACCGACTGCGAACGTCCCAGGAGATAGGAGGAGAACCACTGAAGAACCGTGCCTCCCACTCCCAATCCCCTGAGACGCCGCAGCAAGATACCATGGTCGATGGTATCGAAAGCCGCTGAGAGGTCTAATAGGACTAGAACAGAGGAGTATCCTCTGTCCCGAGCCCTCCAGAGATCATTCACCAGCGCGACCAATGCCGTCTCCGTGCTGTACCCAGGCCTGAAGCCCGATTGGTACGGGTCTAGATAATCCGCTTCATCCAGGACCAGAGGGAGCTGATGCGCCACCACACTCTCAACAACCTTCGCAAGGAAGCGAAGGTTGGAGACTGGACGAAAGTTATTCAAAACAGCCGGATCCAAGGTAGGCTTCTTGAGGAGAGGTCTCACCACCGCCTCCTTCAAGGCGGCGGGAAAACTGCCCTCACTCAAAGAAGCAGCCTGGAACCAGCTTCGTGTCCCCTCCCGGGCTGCATAAACCAGCCAGGAAGGGCACGGGTCCAATAAACATGTGGTGGAGCTCAGCCTCCCCATGATCCTGTCCACTTCCTCCGGAGTCACAGGATCGAACTCCTCCCAGATGACATCGACAAGATCACTCGTGTCCTGATCGTCCGATACTGCCCAGTCAGAGTCCAAACCGGTCCGAATCCGAGTGATTTTGTCCGACAGATGTTGACTAAATTCCTCGGCACGCCCCTGCAAGGGATCCTCACTGACCTTCTGGTTGAGGAGGGAGCGGGTCACCCTAAACAGGGCGGCCGGGCGATTATCTGCGGACGCGATGAGGGCAGCGAAATAGTTAGATCTCGCTACCCTCATCGCAGCGAGATAAGACCTAATATGGGTTCTTAGTCGCAATCGGTCGGATTCAGATCGGGTGGACCTCCAGATGCTCTCTAGGCCCCGTCTCCGACGCTTCATCTCCCGGAGCTCCACGGAAAACCATGGAGCCCATTGGGATCTGCGCCGGGTCAGGGGCCGCAAGGGTACAACTCGGTCAAGTGCCTCCGTGGCCGTCCTTTCCCAGGCCTCCACTAAGGCATCCGCCGAGCTGTGAGCTGGGGAGGCAGGTGGGGCCCCCAGCGCTGCCTGAAACCTCTCAGGGTCCATTAAGCGCCTGGGGCGGAACCATCTAGTTGGCTCAACAACCCCATGGTGGGGGGTGGCAAAACGGAAGACCAGCCGCAGGAGATGATGATCGGTCCATGACAGGGGCATAACAATTGGGGAGCCCCCACCAAGATCATCTAACCACCAACCAGATAAGAAAACCAAGTCAAGGGTGTGGCCTCCCTCATGGGTTGGTCCATGAATTACCTGCGTCAGGTCCATGGCCGTCATGGAAGCCATGAACTCCCGAGCTAACTCAGATACTCCTCCCAGGGATGGTAGATTGAAGTCTCCCAAAACCATTAGTTTAGGAAACTCAATCACCAGCCCTGAGAGGATATCGAGAAGCTCAGGCAGGGCTGCTGCTACGCGACTAGGCGAAAGGTACGCGAGCAGCAAGCCCAACTGCGCCCTAGGACCAAACCTCAATAAGAGAGATTCACACCCGACTATCTGAGGAACGGTGGCCTCCTGCGGACATAAGGTCTCCCTCATAACTACAGCCACTCCCCCTCCCCTACCCTGAGTCCGAGACCGGTATAGCACCCGGAAGCCTGGTGGGCAGAGATCCACCAGGGGGATACCACCCTCTGGGCCCAACCAGGTTTCCGTAATGCAAGCCAGGTCCGCTTGCTCACCCTCGACTAAATCCCGGACGAGGGGAGCCTTATTAGCAACGGACCTGGCATTTAGGTACACCAGTCGGAGCTCAGGTGGCTGCACATCCCCGCTCCCAGAGCCTTGGGTCGAAGGCAGAGGGTCGGAGCGCCTCACCGCTTGTAGATAGCGGAGAGGCCCTCCCGGAGGTCGATACGGCCCTCTGATCTTACACCTGCTGCCATTCCCTATCGTCGTGGGAATTGGCATTCCCACGACCTGCTCCAGAGCTCCAGAGATGACCGACCCCGGCTCCCTCTCAACGCGATCTCTACTAGGCCTGGTCTGAACAGCAGTTGGCAGAGTGCCCCCTCTCTCCAACCAACCACAACCCTCCCCCCTCCCTAACCCTACAAAAAATTTAGCTAAAAAAGTAATCAGGGGCCTCTTGTTAAATTTATATCTTAGGCCCCTGTTTCTGCCCGGCCATCTCTCAGGGTCCCAACAGTCGGACCCGTCATCAAGAGGTAAATTAAAAGGTAAGGCGGGTCGCTCCCAGGATGGGGGGGCACCTCTGAGATCATCTACAGTATAAGTATTATATAGCTATTATCTCTCTATCAGTTATTTAAAATCTATATTATCTATAATTTATGTATCTATGATTATTATATCTATCATCTATATCATTATTATCTATATGTATCTAGAATCTATGTATCTAGCACCTATGTATGTAAGTGTTGTTATTCAGGGTCAGCCTGTGGGTTCGGCAGTTGGGTCGGATGACTCAGAGGAGGAGGAGGGGGGTGTTGAAGAGCTTGCTGATGATGGCCTTGAGGCTCCACAGAGCCCTCAGCCGGGCCCCTCCCACTTGGTCACGACGGAGACCCAGCTGTGTGAGCCTGACAGCATGGATGAAGATGACCCACAGCTGGCCCTGTTCAAGGACGCCCGATGCAGGAGGCAGTCAATCAGGAGTAAACAGAGGAAGGCAAAGGGGCACCTCGGAAGGAGGCAGAGAGAGGCCACACCCTGAACTGTATTTAAGGGGAATGTGTGGGAGGGCTGGTTTGCTGAAGGCAGCCGCTTGGATAGTTCCTGTTTCATAGCTCCTGTTTCATGGTTGGTGTCTTGTCTTGCTCTGTTTTATGTTAATGAATTTGGCAGGCTTTATTCCAGCCTCTTGCCGTTTGTAAAGGGGTTGTCCCTGCTTTTGCTGCAGGGCCGGTAGCAGGCTGGTACAGAACAATATGTATCAACTAGCTAGCAAGCTATTTGGCTATATCTATCTATCTATCTATCTATCTATCTATCTATCTATCTATCTATCTATCTATCTATCTATCTATCTTATAGATCAAATCCATTTGTAAGCCCCCTGCCAATCAAATTCATCAAGCAGACTGATACTTAGGAGTGCCAGTTCTTGTATATCAAACAATATTCACCTGAGGTGCAGCACTTTGTAGGTATTTTTAAATATGTATCCTTAAATAGTATTGTCAGGCAGCCAACAGCAAAAATAAAATCATAAATTTCTCTAGGTTCTACTGAAGTTAGGCCCAGTTTGGAAAGAAATTCCCAAGGCACTTAAAAACTACACCATAAATGAGAATAATGGCATTGCTCACTCCTTGCACCTTCTGTCTTTCTGTTGGAACTGAGCACTAAATGTGATTTACATCATCAAAGAAACAAAATAAAAATGCATACCGGTAAGGTAAAAACACGCAATTAAAATGCAAATTATAGGAACATTTATATTTAAAGGCTCAGCTAAAGAGATGTACTGTCAGAATCCATTTATATCATATTCATAAATGGAATGTTTCAAACATTATTCCATGGATTCTCCCATCTCCCGAAGAGAAGAGAATAGATGTGTATTGAACCAGCAATAGGCATTTCAAAGGAAAGGAGAAGCCTTTTGAACTGGGGAAACAAAAGGGGGGGCTAGCATCTGGCTTGTGTCATGGAAGAGAGCAATAAACATGAAGGGTCCTAAGTTCCTTTTTCCCACGAGAGGGATGATACGAGATAAAGGATGGGGGACTGACCAAATGGGGCTAAGGGGGGGTTAAACCGGGAACTCTTTATAAAGTTTTACTTCGTGGAATAATATTAAGTCCTGTCTCGTTTCCTACAACCAAGCATGTCATAGTAAAGATTCTTTTTGGAATAGATTTGACTCCAAGAATTTTGTCTTCCTAAGACGTGGTTTGGGGTGGGTCCTGACATGTACCTTAATTGATTTCTAAAGACAGAGAAAGCAGGAGCTAGCAAATGAGCACAAACTAAACAGGAGATGGGGTTTCCATGGGCCCTGTAAGCAGTTCTGCATCATCAGCAAGACTTTGGAGAATTTCTCCTGCCATTTAAGAATTTGGTCGTAACCAATAAATCCTTAAATAGCTTTGGACTTACCACAAATATACATTGACTGGGGTTGGTGGGGAGAAACAGATGGCAAAATGTGCATCATCATTGCAACCCAATTCTGCCCCATGCAGGTATTTCTCTCTCTCTCTCTCTGTGTGTGTGTGTGTGTGTGTGTGTGTGTTTGTGTGTAAGAATGAACTCACCATCAGAGTCACAGCTGACTTTACTATCTTTTTTTTTGCCATCATTTTTTAAGTCAACCTCTGCAGTTGTTCAGTGAATCTCACGGCTGTTAAACAAATCCAACCTTTCTAGCTGACTGCTCATCAGAGGCTGAGAAGGTCACAAATTGTGGTCACCTGACCCTGGATGCATTCCGTAAACTAGCCCACGACTTTGATCACGTGACTGTGGGGATGCTGGTTGTCACTATTTTTTTCCCCAGTACCATTGTAACTTTGAACAGCCACTAAATGAATGGTTGTAGAATAGAATAGAGCTGGAAGGGACCTTGGAGGTCTTCTAGTCCAGCCCCCTGCTCAAGCAGGAGAACATATATCGTCTCAGACAGGTGGATGTCTAATCTTGCCTGTCTATTCTATGACCACTTATTTCCCCAGCTGCCCTTCCAATTAGTGGAGCTCTGATTTTCCTTTACTTTCACCCCTGCTGTGTGGTGATCTTTCCCATTTTCCAATCTTTTTTTATGCCTTGATAACTTTTTGATGACAGTAATTGATGGCCTCTTTGCCTTACCCCTGAACTGATGAATTCCCTTTCTTCTAGCTGGCTCCGTTTTCTGCTGCTAATTAATTTTGTTCGTATGGCAAAGTCACTGAATCATCCTCTTTATCTGGCAACCCAAGCGGATATTTGAAAGGGGAAAGAACAATAGAATTTGTGTTCAAGGAAAGAGGGAAAGATCACAGAATAGAGAATAACAGAGATCTTCAAATAACCAGGGATCTTCGCCAGGCACGTTGGCTGAGGAATTCTGGCAGTTGAAGTCTACAAGTCATAAAAGGGCCAAGTTTGAAGACCCCTGCCCTATACCATTCTGGATAAATGGCTGTCCCATCTTTTCTTAAAAACCGCCAGTGATGGAGCACCCACAGCTTCCAGAGGTAAGTGACAGTTTGTTCTCACTGTCAGAAAATTTCTCCTTTCTCAAGAATATTTGATGTATCGCAAGTGCACACAAGCTCACAGACAGACCCAGACCATGACAGCAGTTGCAGAATGGAGTGTATTAAATAAATATTTCCCTGTTTTGTTTTGTATTTTTTTAAAAAAACAACAGCTTTAAATTTCAAAAAAAGATAAAATACAAATGAACAAAAAGACTTTTTTTAAAGGGAGAGGTGGTCACAGGGAGGAAAAAGAATAAGTGAAAAACTAATGAAAAAAGAAAAAAAAAGATTGATTTCTGACTTTCTTTCATACCAGTGCAAATATATAATAAAATAACCTCTTACTCTAAATTAAAACAAAAACATCACATACTGTACGTGTGGATATGCACACATAAGAAAAATATACACTGTCTCGATCATCGTAACAAATCTGTTTATCAGATCTTAAACCCAGAACTTCATTTTTATCTTTCTCAAAAGTCCAAAGTGGTCTCCATGTGGAAACAAAAATATTACATGCAAATAGCAAACTATGCTATGGTAAGATCGTCACCATGCACATTGACTTTCATCTGTTTCAAATGTGCAGGACAGGAAAAACCACCAGAGGGCAGAGTAAGACCAGTAATAGTCCAACATGAATTACATTTAAAAAAACAAAACAAAACCACTATCGCTAACCATTCTTCCTAAAAGTATTGAAACACACTGAGATGCAGAAAAAATGTATCAATCATCTATCCAGATCATTTTTGTTAATGTGGTTCAAAATTATTCTACTTATTGTTTTTAAATGTTTATATTTTGCGTTATCAGTGCTTATATTACTGCATGCATTGATGACAATGGATAGGAACGGAGGAACTTTCACTTATAAATGATCTTGTGGCTTTCACAAACAGCTTCCCCAGTATTATTAGTGCTAATCTTCTTTCTTTTCTTGTTTCTTTTTTATGCTATAAACCAGAGGTCCCCAAACTTTTTGGCACCAGGGACGGGTTTCATAGGTAAAGGTAAAGGTTCCCCCGCACATGCGTGCTAGTCGTTTCCGACTCTAGGGGCCGGTGCTCATCTCCGTTTCAAAGCCGAAGAGCCAGCGTTTGTCCGAGGATGTCTCCGTGGTCATGTGGCTGGCATGACTAGACGCCAAAGGCGCACAGAACGCTGTTACCTTCCCACCGTAGTGGTCCCTATTTTTCTACTTGCATTTTTACGTGCTTTCGAACTGCTAGGTTGGCAGAAGCTGGGACGAGTAACAGGCGTTCACTCTGCTACGCGGAACTCAGGATTCGACCCGCCAAACTGCCGACCTTCTGATCGACAAGCTCAGCGTCTTAACCCACCGAGCCACCGATAGCCCCATTCTAAAAGTATTTCAGAAACAGCTGGCTGGAAAAAGCAGAAATGAAAATTAGAAAGCTTAGGCTTTAGATCTTCTGAGAATAAGCATCACACTTTTTTTTTTACAATCTTTGCGGAAAAGCTGTAAAGGTCATCAAACCTCTCTTTGAACCTTCTGATCGACAAGCTCAGCGTCCTAAGCCACTGAGCCACTGCGTCCCTTTGCATGCTCAGTTTTGCTCACCTGCCACTCACCTCCAGCTGTGTGGTTCAGTTCCTAACAGGCAATGGACAGGTACTCCTCCTGCTATAAGCCAGTAGGATGAAGCTAGGAAATATTATTCTTCACTCTGGTTTGGCTTCATTCTTCATCTTATTCTCTCATAGCCAACTGAGTGACAGCAGATCATAGAAGGCATGGCATACAGTTATTGCGGTGGCCAAAAACATACACAGCAGGGTGGGATGGAAAAGTGTGAAGATAATAGGGCATGCCTGGATATTCAAGTGGGTTTAATATGCTGATTCTAGTGGGCTTTGGTGACTTGGAGAGAGATGTTACATTTAAATATGGAATCAACTTTCATCTATATGCTACTGAAAAATCTCCTGTTTGTGTGTAATCTTTGACTGGGCAAAATGGTGCATCATAAGGCAACAATTTTTACACCCAAGTGCCTCAGATGGGCTAACCTACAGAATTCATCCAAAAACAGGAGCCTATGACTCCCATGGAATTGAAATTTGGCAAATTTTATAAAACATGTTATGATATAACCATTATCCTAAAACTTTTTTTTTGCCATAATACAAAATGTCATAGAACATTTCCTATGGTGAGTTCCTGTGATTTGACTATGCACACAGTTCAACATTGGTATTTTTAAGGCAGGCACATCTCAGGAAATCTCCCTGAATTTTAAGGAACATTTTCAGGGAAGGAAGTACATTAGAAGTCCTGCCACGGAAGGCACTGAGGAATCTAGTGAAGAAACAACTCGGGGAAACAATGATCCAGTGAGTCACACATTGTTTAGTTACGATTAATACGTTCTGCTTCTCTAACTCCCCCTCCCCAATCTCATAATCTAATTTTCATTTAAATTCATAGTAGAAATTGGGTTGTCAGTATTTCACAGAGTGTGGTTTATGAGTCACCACATCATTTCTGGCTAATAGCCCTTTGAGCAACGGTTGCTACTGAATTAGATCTGATCCCCCCCCCCCGTTTTTTTGAAACGTAGAATGAATTTTCAGTGATTTGTCGGAGGCACAAAAAGAGAAAACCTGTTTCACAGAGGCTTCCGAAACTGAGTAAGCGTGGGTGGATTCATGATAAGTGTACCTTAGCCTAAAATTTAAATTCATCAGAAACAAATGTAATGTTGAAAATTCTAAACTAAATCTTCCTTAGGAAGTTGGAAGATGACAAACTGACTCACCCGTTCCTTCTTTAAAAGTGAAGGCTTCCTATCTCCAGTTGTGCCCAACTTTAGGGGGCAAGGGTCATCACCATTTTTAAGCTGAGGGAGCCAGAGATCCTGACTAAAAGCAGGAAATTTTAGGGATCTGATTGGCTGATAGTTTAGGGAAACTAGGCAAGTCCTTTGTCTGTGTTCCTGAGCTTAGTTCTATTGTGAGGCTAAATGGGCCTTCCAACAGGGCAGCCGAGCTGGGGAAGTCCATTGTTATGGAGATGGAATGTTGAGACAATGGGGGTGTGTGTCTCTGATGGAGGATGGAATCTTGGGGCTTTTCATCTTCTTGAAAGGTAAAGATTACCCTGACCAGTCGTGTTTGATTCTAGGAGGCAGTGCTTATCTCTGTTTTCTAGCTGGAGGAGCCAGCATTGTCTGAAAATGCTTCCTTGGTCATGAGGCCAGCATGATTATACACCAAGGAGCACAGAACACTGTTACCTTCCCACTGAAGTGGTACCTATTTATCTACTTGCATTTGAATGTTTTTGATCTACTAGGAAGGTAGGAGCTGGGGCAGGTGACAGGAGCAAACCCTGTCATGTGGCACTTGGGTCTCGAATCCTGGCTGTCAGCTTTCCACTGACAAGCTTAGCGTCTTTTGACCACCGAGCTATTGCGTCCCTTTATCTTTACTTAGCCTTTCTTTCTTTCTTTCTTTCTTTCTTTCTTTCTTTCTTTCTTTCTTTCTTTCTTTCTTTCTTTCTTTCTTTCTTTCTTCCTTCCTTCCTTCCTTCCATCCTTCCTTCCTTCCTTCTTTCTTTCTTTCTTTCTTTCTTTCTTTCTTTCTTTCTTTTTTCTTTCTTTCTTTCTTTCTTTCTTTCTTTCTTTGAATCCTTCCATTCAGAAATGAAGCTTTGATACTATACTTGAAAGCCAAATCAGAGCAAGGCCAGGGTGAGAGCAATAAGCTCTAATATTATAATTATAACATAATTTAGGGGAAAATACTTCTCTCGGTCCATTTTCTCCACACAATGCACAGTTTTAATTTTATCATTCATGTATCCCCCTATACATAGAATTTTTCCCAAAGACCCTCAAAGTTTATAACATTTCTTCAAAGGAAAGTTTTTCACGCTATTCCAAATACAGTCAAAGCATAGTTTGGTGTAAGGGTACTAGAACACTGAACATAGAATAATAAGGTTGGAGGTCTTCTAGTCCAACCATCGGCTCAGGCAGGGATGTCAAACTGCCAGCCCATGGGTTGGGTGTGTCATGCGGAAGCCACACCCACCCCATCTCTGTCAAGGGGGAAAAAGTTTTGATATCTCACAACATGTCATGTGACGTGGCAAGTTTGACACCCGCGACCTATGCCCTTCCAGTTTTCTAAGGGAGGATTTAACTTTTTCACACTAGATCAGCAGTGACATCCAAGACAGAAATCCAGGTCCTTTGTTGGCCAGGAAAGATGGCATTTGCAGTCCAAGACATGGGACAGCAGATATACAGTATCTCTCAGTAGCAATTTCTGGAAAACATGAATGGAAAATCAAAATACCAAATTAGTGTGAATCAGACTTCAGCCAAAAGTCTTGTTTTACTCACAGAAAAGCTCTTCTTTGTGCTAAATCCAAGGATACCTATAGTCCCCCCCCCATTTCTTTTTATCTCTTGACTAGATCAAGTGCAAGAGATTTTTTAAAAAATGCATTCCTTTTCCAATTCATGTGATACCTTTCTTTCTCTCTGACATTTTGTTTGTATGGACAAATGTTGAATCTGCAAGACATGGTTTTATAGAACAGTCCAAAACAGGGATGGTGTCTTTTCCAATTTAGGGATGTATCAATCAAAGAAAATCCACCTCATTTACTTCTCAGATTGCATGGCAGGGTTCAGTTGTACCTAATTTTAAATTTAAAAAATGCCATCCATAAATTCAGTTCTCCTTACCTGCCTTTTATATTTTGGATTCTGCACACAGTTTGTTCCTTCCTCACTGAAAATGCCCACATGGTCAGTGTGATATGGGTATCTTTTCAAAAGGTGCTCTGCTTTTACACCCTTCTTAAATAGTCCCAAAGGTGCTTTTTCAGGAGGCAACTGGATTTTCTTATATTTCTTTGAAGAAGTTTTGCTTCTCATCCAAAAAGCTTCTTCAGCTCTGACTAGATGATGGGGAATATAAATCCTTCCATTCCCCACCACCCAGTCAGAACTGAAGAAGCTTCTTGGATGAGAAGCAAAATGTCTTCAAAGAAAAACAAGAAAATCCAGTTGCCTCTTTAAAAAGCACCTCTGGGAAAATCATGACTTGGATGACTGAGAATCTCCATAGACATACTGTAAAGAGCGTAATCAATCACCTTTGCAAATTTTCAATTAGATTTAACAGTATTTTTGTAGCATTTTTCCCTCTCCCTTTATAAAGTCAAAGCTTTACATGGAGGAGAACAAGATAGTAAAGCAGTCTTTAAACTATCCAACAAAATTCCAAAGATGTTATGCTGGACAATGCAGATAGTGTCCTATTCTGAAAAAAAAATACACACTGTCAAAAACAGAGCACTCTAGTTATAGTTATAGTGGTAGGCATTTTCCCCCTCCTCTTGAAGTAGTTTGTAGAAAATTAGCTTACACTCTGGAGATTTTGTTCAAGTGCAGATAATTATCTTTTCCCCCCATGCTGGGATAAATTTGTGAGAAGCAAACAAGCAGACATCTAATGGTCTTGACTGCTAAAAACAATCCTTTTCTTTCAGATGAATTAATATTGCTCTTCTGACGATATTGGGAGTTGTTTAAAATCTCATTTATGAAAGTCATTTTTGTCTCGACATTTTAGAAATTGAAAATGTTCTGCAATGTTTGCATATGTTTGCGTATGTGTTTGTGTTTACATATAGGCTATTGCTGGATCCCCACAGCATGCTAAGTCACAATATGGTGCACTTTATGTGTTTTATGTGTGTTAGAGAGTGGCTTATTGTATCTCAAGTATCTGTATCTCAAGTACCCAGCCTACGTGGCTGGTGAATCTTTAGATTTTTCATGTTGTGTGAACTTGCTAGTTGTGGTTTATTTAATAAACCATAATTAATAAACCCAAGATATCTATGGTTTAGCATAGATAGTTATGGTTACTAACAATAGCAATAGCACTTAGACTTATATACCACTTCATAGTACTTTACAGCATTCTCTAAACAGTTTACACAGTCAGTATATTGCGTCCATCTGGGCCCTCATTTTACCAATCTCAGAAGGATGGAAGGTTGAGTCAACCTTGAGCCATTTCAAATCGAACTCCTGGCAGTGGGCAGAGTTAGCCTTTGATACTCCATTCTAACTACTGTGCCATGAGGACTCCTACTATCTGTCCTTATTTCCACTTTTCAAAAGCAATTATACATGGAGTGGTACAATGATAATGATCTTTAATCAAAAAGGCATAATTGATGCTGTACAGTGTTTGGATAGTTTTGGGCAATAGTAGATTATGGCACGAGCGGGTTAGATGGTGCTTCCTCAATGAAAACTAATGATTGGACCTGATGAAAATCGCTATTTTAATTTAAAGTAATAATCAACATTGGAAGTTAACCTCAAAACAAATAAGAGGTCTTCGGACGCACAACTGCAAGGTCTCCAAGAACCAACCTGGTCATTCTATTGAGGTAGCTGGCAAAGCTTTATCCTAATTTATCATCCAAGCCTGCTCAATGGGGCTAATACACATTGTGCAATCCCAGAAAACTAAAATTGTGGGATAGTTTCAAGAATAGAATAGAAAAATAGAGGGACTTAGAGGTTTTCTAGTCCAACCATCTGCTCAAGCAGGAGACCCTCCGCCATTCTGAACAAATGGCAGTCCAATCTCTTCCTAAAAACCTCCAGTGATGGAGCACCCACAACTTCTGGAGGCAAACCATTCCATTGATTAATTGTTCTAACAGGAAGTTCCTCCTTAGTTGTAGGTTGGATCTTTCCTTGATTACTTTCCATCCATTGCTTCTTGTCCTGTTTTCAGATGCTTTGGAGAATAGGTTGACCACCACCACCCCTCTTCTTTGTAGCAGCCCCTTAGATACTGGGCATCTGCTATCATTTTCTTCAGTAGTCCTTTTCTTCATGGACTATACATACCCAGTTCCCTCAACTGTTCATTGTATGAATGAACTATGCAGAAGTCTCCAGAGGTTCTCAATGCTTCCGTGAAAATAGAATAGAGGTGGAGGGGACCTTGGAGGTCTTGTAGTCCAACTCCCCCACTCAAGCAGGAGAACCTACACCATCTCAGACAAGTGACTGTCCAGTCTCTTCTTGAAAACCTCCAGTGATGGAGCACCCATGTCACAAGCTCCACCACTTTGGAGCATGTGCCGTGTTTCTCTGAAAATAAGACCCGGTCTTATTTTTTTGCCTCCAAAAAGAGGCACCAGATCTTATTTTCAGGGGGTATCTTTTCCATGGTCTCACCTCATAGCAGGGGCACTGACAGTCCTGCCCAGCTGGCCCACTTCTTCTGTGGCCGCTTACCATTGCGAAATGCGATGCCCCTGGCCTTGATTTTGCCATCAGAGGCCTTCAGAAAATGCCTCTGTAGCTGAGAATGGAGCTCCAGATTGATGCGTGCTGCACACCCCCTCCTCTCCCCCGGCCTGCATTTTGCCATCAGAGGCCTTCCGGACAGGCCTCTGCAGCCAAGAACCAAGCTACAGATTGAATCTTTAGCTCAGTTCTCACCTGCAGAGGCCTTTCCAGAAGGCCTCTGATGGTGAAATGTGACCACAGAAATGGGCCAGCGAGGCAAGGCAGGTTTTGATTCAAGGGAGGCCTGGCTGCAATGGTAAGTGGGTGTGGGGCGCATGGGGCAGTTCCATCCACCCATCCCCACCCTAGCTTGATTTTTATGTGTGTGCCTCGTCTCAAAACTAGGGCTTATTTTTGGGGTAGGGTTTATATTAGGCCCACCCCCAAAAATCAAGCTGGGGCTTATTTTCAGGGTAGGTCTTATTTTTGGGGAAACATGGTATGTGATGTCATGACACATATAGGAACCAGGTGTGCTTGCATTTTAACTCCATGATGCTATTTTCCTCAATCTGACCCCCTCCTCTATGCCATACCCTACATGCCATTCAAATATGGGTAAGTGAGCCATGAATTATTGTCATGTTAGCAAGTCATCTCTGTATTTCTGTGTCTGTGCAAATATTCAAAATAAAAGTTTTAAAGGGTTGGATTGAGTCCCATCCATCTGGGTATTGGCAGACTAAACCTGCACAAATATAAAATATTAATGCACTAGGATTAAATAATTAAAATTATATCCTTCCCTTCTTTTCTCAGGAGCATAAATTAAAAATATAACTTGTCAACCGAGGCTGTCTCAGAAGCTTCCAGGATGAGCATATTAGTGATACGAAATAGCGATGTTTCCTTGGTGCTCTGTGGCAAACATTTCATTACCAAACTAGATAACATAATCAATGCTAGAAGGGAATGGGATTTGCTCTTTATATATATATACAGAAGATTGCCCTGTTAATATTGGTGAGAGTATTCTTTTTGTCTCCTTGATTTAAGCTGTTGTTTACTGTTTAATTGTTTGTCTGAGTTGGTAGTTCTCTGATTAGTGTATTGTTTACTGCTTGATTGTTAGTCTGGTTTAATTCTAGTGTTAATCTCTGCTTATCTGGGTGTTGACTGCAGTAACATTTCCTTTAATTGACACCACTGCTCAGCTTGCCAGTGCAGTGCCCAAATGCTTCTTCACATAATATGTCAAACTAGGTTTTATTGAATTAACTTTCTGGATGGCATAATACATAGAAATATAAACTAAACAAAGAAGCTCAATGAGAAAGAGAGAGAGAGAGAGAGAGAGAGAGAGAGAGAGAGAGAGAGAGAGAGAGAGAGAGAAGGAATGGGGGAAGAAAACAAGCTTTACACTAACCCAGTTAAGCCTGCTACGTGGTTAATGCAATTAATGAGTCTTTACCAGATCTGGTTAAGGATGTTGTGCGAAATAGTGAAAGTCATTTTTCACTTGGAGCTGACATAGGGCTCCTCAGAGCAAGCTGAGAACCAATACCTCAGCAAAATAACTAATTTCCTCAAGCGTTTCACAATAAATCAATAGCTCATATGTTTGTCTGGTAGGATTAGTTGATTCGCTAGCAGGATTCTTACACAGTTATCCCAACTCAGCCCAGTCCATCATTTCTTTTCATCCCCACAGTTGTATGTTTCTGCCCCAAAGCTCTGTACTGTTAGAATTATAGGAATTTCCAGATTTTTTCTCCCAGAATGCCTGCAATGACTTTCAGCCAATGCATCCACTGTGACTGAAAATGATAGCTACTAACCTTTCGTGATTTCTTGCATTGTCTCTGAAGTCTAAGAAGGTAGTGAGGGGGACAAACTGAATAAGATAATAAAGCTGATTGACTTGTTTAATATCAAACAATTTATGTTGATAAAATGTTCATAAAAGTTGCTTTACAAGTAACTTCTCCAAGTCCAGTTCAACTCCTGCTTAAAATAATAGAATAGAATAACAGAGTTGAAAGGGACCTTGGAGGTCTTTCTAGTCCAACCCTCTACTCAGGCAGGAAACCCTATACCATTTCTGACAAATGGTTGTCCAATCCCTTCTTAAAAACTTCCAGTGTTGGAGCATTCACAACTTCTGAAGGCAAGTTGTTGTACTGATTAATTGTTCTGCCAAGAAATTTCCCCTTAGTTCTAGATTGCTTCTCTCCTTGATTAGTTTTCATCCATTGCTTCTTGTCCTGCCTTCAGGTGCTTTGGAGAATAGGTTGACACCCCCCCTCTTCTTTGTGGCTTACTGGTAATATCCATCTTGTTATCTTGGCACTGGTACACAAAACAGTATGCCCGCCTTCTTCTAGGAAGATGTTCCTTTCAATATTTTCAGTCTAGCTCACATCAGTTCCTATCCAGCCAAAATGGTTGGAAAATTATTATGGGCAATTTCAACTTTATTTTTCACCCATCACATGCCCAGTCAGTCGCTCAATTAAGAGCAGGCCAAACACAAAAGGACTTTCAGTTCAATCAACAAAACTAGAGTTTATATTTATTTATTATAGCTCATAGATAAAAAGCAGGTAAAAGCAAGAAGGCATGAAAAACAGACAAGAATTATCAATAAATCTTGGGAGATGGGGAAAGAGATGCTGCCCAGAGAATAATCAGATAAGAGAGGGCCTAGCTCACACATACACTATGGGGAGAGAAAGTGTCTCAGAAAAATGACTATGGAGATTCTCAGCCATCCAGGTCATAATTGTCCTAAAGATATTTTGGGTGCTTTGGAGAATAGCTTGACTTCCTCTTCTTTGTGGCAACCCCTGAGATATTGGAAGACTGCTATCATGTCACCCCTAGTCCTTCTCTTCATTAAACTAGACATACCCAATTCCAGCAAATGTTCTTTATATGTTTTAGCCTCCAGTCCCCTAATCATCTTTGTCGCTCTTCTCTGTACTCTTTCTAGAGTCTCAACATGTTTTTTTTATATTGTGGTGACCAAAATTGGATGCAGCATTCCATGTGTGGCCTTACCAAGGCATTGCAAATTGGTATTAACACTTCACATGATCTTGATTCTATCCCTCTGTTAACGCAGCCTAGCACTGTGTTGGGTTTTTTGACAGCTGCAGCACACTGCTGGCTCATATTTAAATGATTGTCCACTAGGACTCCAAGATCCCTCTCACAGTTACTACTATTGAGCCAGGTACCACCTATACTATACCTGTACATTTGGTTTTTCTTGCCTAAATGTGGAACCTTACTTTTTTCACCATTGAAGTTCATTTCATCATTGATGAAGACGTTGAGGAGCACTGGGCCCAGAACAGACAATGAACAAACCTGATGAGCTAATTCTACATTACTGTAAGGCTATATTAACAAAGTCTTGCAAGTGCAATAGTATAAATATATATATGTGCACACATACTACACACACACGCCAAGTGGTTACAGAGTGGCAAAGCTGAAGTTTCATGCCCAAAGCATCTGGTTAACTTTTCCCTTCTCTCCACCTGGATAACACCCCTAGTTATCTTTTAACTGTCCAATTACATTCAAGCAAATTGTTTTGGTAACAGTCCCTGTCTTGGCAGGCTGGATGGCATCACATTCCATCCCATGACCTTGGAACGGTCAGCAGCTCCCACAGGATGGCATGAAGAATAGTTTTGATTCCCCTCATCCCAGCCTCCCCTCTACCTCCCTGCATCTCCCCCCTCCCCCCTGGTTGCCTATGGTACGCTGGCATCTGGTGAAGCATGGCTGGTGTAGTAGATGGCAGTCCTAACATTGAGTTCAGGGCTGATTAGCAGTTGCATGTAGAGGATCAGAGAATTCCAGAGCTGTAATTACAGGGAAGATGAATAATATCCTGGATAAAAGCACTAGTAAATTCCTTTTGTAATACTGCCAAGATACAGTCACTATCGCTCCAAATCACCTTGAAGGTTTCTTTACTCCATAGTGTCCGGATTGCAGAGTTAATAGATTTTTGTTCATAGCAATTTTTCATTCTAGGCACTTTGTTTACAAGCCAAAGACAGACAATGAACAAGAGTGAACCATATTTTCATAACTAGGAGATATATTTACCAATTTTGAAAAGGATGAAGACAGTGCAAAATAGTTTTGTATATGTAGGTATGTTTGGGATAAATTGTTCATCCATTTTTTGAGACCCAATGTTGCAGTTTGGGGATTCAAAAGATGGGACCCCAATCTAATACAACACCATTTAAATGGTGCTCTTGTGGAAAAAGCAACATTATGCAAAGTACAGAAAAAGTAAGATGTCACCATAAGGGTCCATAAATATTTACATTGACTCTCCCTTCCTCCATCAAATCTTTGGTCAATTAAAGCTTTCCCACACTGTAATACATTTCGGTGAGATCAGCAAAGAGTAGAACAGGTTAGTTTCTGTTTATCTCTTTTGCAGAGTGGAAGAATGTCGTTAACATTTATTGAACAGGGCAAGAAGTGATTATATTTATCTTATTAACTACCTGAATGGAGCAGGGATCTCTCTTTCTCTCTTTTATGTTAAAAGTATGCCTTGTGTATTTCTAATAGCACAAGTACTGTTGTAACAATTGTGGTGGATTCATTATATGTCATCAAGTCAATGTTAACTCTTAGTGATCATACAAATAGTTTCTCCAGGGCAATCTCTCCTCAAGCTGGTCCCTCAAGTCTTCCAATGGTGCACCCATCAATGCTATAACTAAGTCCATCCACCTCATTGCTGCTCATCCTCTTCTCTTTCCTTCCACCTGGCCTAGATCAGAACCTTCTCCAGAGTTCCAGGTCTTTTCATAATGGGTCCAAAATAGGATAACTTGAGCCTCATCACTTGACCGTCAAGTGAGAACTCAAGTGGTTTGTTCAATCATCCATTGCTTTGCCCTTTTGGCTATCCATGCTATTCTCAGGAATTTTCTGCAACATTTGTCAGTTGTCTAGCCCTAATCCCAACCCCAACCATAACCATAACCATAACCCTTGAAACTGCAGGTACTTTATTTAAAGGCATGTCTTATCTTCACATTCCAATTCTTTACTTACAGCCATTCATTTATCGACCATTCAAAGTTACAATGGCACTGAAAAAAGTAACTTCTGACCATTTTTCCTGCTTACAACTGTTTTAGCATCCCTGTGGTCATGGGTCAAAATTTGGGCACATTGTTAACTGACATTTCCAGTAGGACTACCAGATTCTGTAACAGCTTTGCTCCCTATGCCATCCATCTGGTAAATCCACAAGATTTGTTTTTCTTGCCATGTACATATATACATCCAAATTAGACTGAGTTATTTCTCTGTGTCATAGAATATATGTGGATATGTGGGTATATGCAATTGTTTGTCATATTTATTTTTTATTTTATTTTATTTATTTTTATTTTTATTCCATTTATATCCCGCCCTTCTCCGAAGACTCAGGGCGGCTTACAAGCTTAGCAGTAGCCTTCATTCTATGTATATGCCTGCTTATTAGGGCTTTCGGGGGGCCTCAAGCGGCATTATTACAAAGTCAGCTTATTGCCCCCAACAATCTGGGTCCTCATTTTACCTACCTCGGAAGGATGGAAGGCTGAGTCAACCTTGAGCCTGGTGGGACTCGAACCTGCACTAATTGCAGGCAGCTGGTGTTACTTAAGGAGGCATTAGCCCACTGCTCCACCAAGGCTCTATGTAATGTATATTGGAGGTGGTGACCCTTTGAGAGCTGTATGCAATGAAATTTCATTTTAATGTATGCCGATTAGTGTATATTTACAGTGACAATAAAGTTATTATTCTATTCTATGTATTTATGACAATTGCAAGCTCATATCATCATCATTTGTAACCTTCCCAGCTGGCCTCTGGCAACCAAAAGCAATGGGGAAAACTGGATTCACTTTATGACTGCATGATTTGCTTAACAACTGCAGTGATTAACTTATCAACTGTGGCAAAAGGTCATAAAATGAGACAAAACTCACTTAGCAACTGTCTTGCTTAAAAATGGAAATCTGAGGCTCATTTGTGGTCATAAGTTGAGGACTGACTGTATAAGAATGCTAAGAAAGAAACCTGTATGTGAAGCTTGGATATTTCCATACAGCATTCTATTTTGGCAAAAAATATCTTAAACTGATCTTGTATCAAAAAATATCTTAAACTGATCAAGCTCATAAAGCACCAAGGACTCCTCATAAGGACTTGTGCCACCAAGAATGCAGAAGAGATATTGTTCCTGTAAAATATAAAGTATCAGATGAAGATGTATATCATTCATGTGCAATTAGTAAGACAGGTACAACTTGTTTTAGTCATGCCATATGTTTGAAGATCTGTAACTTACTTACTTAACTAAAAATGCTTTCAAATATATATATTTTTTCCAAGAAACAGTCTTCCCAAAATGCTTACAAATTCTGGAGGCAAGCCAAAGCAAATAAGAACAAGGTCTACCACATTTTTGGTAAAGCATTTGATGCACCTGTAAAAATCCCTCCTCAAGTGTTGAAAGAAAGTTCTTTGCCTAGCTTGATGGCCATGTTGTAGTGTTCTTCATGGAAAGGAGACAACAAAACACAGCTAGGATGCCCTTTATACAAATGATGATCTAGCAAGGTGACAATTCTATACTTCCTCACATTTATTGTAGTCAATGAGGTACATAGCTGGAAAAATGAAAACTACATTCCCAGCCACTGCAAACATGCATTACTAGTTGGAAAAGTCCAGAGCAAGGTCTGAGACACGTCAAAGGGTGAACAAAGGATACAGGAAATTTGATTGGAAACTAAGTAGTTCAAGTATCATGAGTCAAACAAAGTTATTACTTGTCTGATGTAATTTATTTGATGTGGAAGAAAAACACTTGCCTAGCACCATTCAACTTATGGAAAAAATCAGTGATAAATTCATCAAAGTCATTTTTAATTTCATTTGACTGGAAGACTGGCAGGCAGTTAGCTTGTAGTGAATCATCAGGTCAACTAAACTGTTCTTTAATTTGGAGAGCTAGTATGGTGCGGTGGTTGAGGACCTCACTTAGAAACCAGAAAACTCTGAATTCTTGGTCTGCCTTAGACATGAAAGCTGGCTGGGTGACTTTGGGCCAGTCACTCTCTCTCACCCAACCCACCTCACAGGGCTCTTGTTGTGGGCGACATAGAAGGCAGGACGATTAGGTATATTCACCATCTTGAGTTGACCAAACAATATTTTTTAAAAAGTGGAATAAATAATGATAATAATACAAAGACCTTCAAGTAGAAGTAAAACGACTATGGAAAAGAAAGCAAAGATATTACCAATAATAATGGGCACCTTAGCTGCAATCCCAAAACATCTGAGGCATCACATGAATACCACCGGCATTGACAAAATCACCATCAGTCCATTGCATAAGGAAGCTTTACTTGGAACGACTTACTTCCTATGACAATACCTTTAACAGCATCAAAAAACAAAGCTGTTATCCTGTATCATTGGGAAGGACTCAATAAGTGGATAAAAATGCCAAATACAAGCTAAACATCTGGCTGGCTGTGCAAACAACAACAATAATAAACCTTTGAAGATTGTCAATGGAGTATCCATATGTCTGGGCTGGAGTTGCACAAAATAGCAATTTAACAATTTGTATGCGGTGTTCATCTCTTTATATTTAAGAGGCTAGCGTGACCTTATCATCTTACCAGCAGCAGCTCTGAGTACATTTCATCTGATATTGGAGAACCAACATCTGTCTCTCTGCCATTTGGTAGGAACGTGAAGGTCATCAAACAGAGTGAAGGGGAAATTTCCCCATAACCCAATTTACGAGTGGAGATCAAACAATCTGCTTTAGCCAAGTTTATCTGAACAGTGCTCAGGACAAACCAGGAAATTTTGCCACTGAAGGAGAATACAAACCACCTTTTATAATAAATGATGACCAGTAATATATCAAATGCCCATCGTCTTATTTTTGATCACATGGGTTAGATTTTCTGCTTATTGTGAATAACAGAAATAGCACTTCGACTTATATACCACTTCACAGTGCGGTATAAGCAGTTTACAACATTAGCATCTTGCCCCCAACAATCTGGGTCCTCATTTTACAGACCTCAGAAGGATGGAAGGCTGAGTCAACCTTGAGCCGCTTAGAATCGAACTCCCGGAGTGAGCAGTGAGTTAGCTTGCAGTACTGCATTCTAACCACTGCACCACCACGGCTCTTACACAGTTAACAAAATGAAGGTCAACGTAAGTCAGCTTTTGTGGTTGGTTACTACTTAGCTCTCATTTAAAAATGCAAGCACTGATTTAAACCAGCATCTGCATCTGTTTTAAGAAAGCTTACTCGAGTTCAAGAGTCTGGATAGTTTGGCAGTCTTGGTTTAGGATTTATTTTTCCCCCTTCATATGTCATCCTTTTCTCTAGGGCAGGGGTAGGGAACCTTGGCTCTTTTATGACTCATGGACTTCAACTCTCAGAATTCCTGAGTCAGCGTGGCTGGTTCAGGAATTCTGGGTATTGAAGTCCACAAGTCATAAAAGAACTAAGGTTCCCTACCCCTGCTCTAAGGTATTGTTGGGAGGGGTGTGAAAAAAATCAAGATGACATCTATGATCACACAAAGTATGTCCCTTTTTAACATGCATTATGCATGAGGGACATATATCATTGGGTTCAATCACATGGACATGGCTGACATCTTTTTTTTTCCACCTCCCTTGGAGATACATGGCTGACATCTTTTTTCCCCCCACCTTCCTTGGAGATACCACTGCTTGCCTCTCAGAGTAAACATGATGTCAGTCATTGATCAAAGAAAGAATGGCTTCTGGATATGTTGACATGTGCTATTACAGACTATCAGAAGCTGCTTAGAAGAAAATTGGGTCAAAAATAAGATATAAATCTCACAAGCAAATACAAGGGAAGCAGCAGAGTCTAACTGTCTGTTAAGAAATACAGATCACTTAAAATTTATCTTGTTTTATGAACTACTGTTGTTTTTTTCTCTCTATTTTTAATTTTAAAAATCCATGCAGAATATCTTGAGTCTCTTTAAAGGCAATGAGTGAAATGGCAGGGTGTTTTTTTTTCCTTTCTCCCTCTTTAAAAAACAAAACAAAAAAACAGTTAAAATATTTTTACCCAAGTTTTATGACTGCATCATAGTGTCACAATTCTGCAATGAGTATTGCAGGATTGAACACATGGGGGACATGCAGCTGCTCAAGAATGCAAGATCCCACCTCAGCTATCTCGTACAGAAAATGGCATAAGACCAAACCACATGTTTATGGAGATTCTCAATCATCCAGGTCATTGTTGTTCCAAAGGTGCTATTTCAGGAGACAACTGGACTTTCTTGTTTTTCTTTGAAGACATTTCGCTTCTCATCCAAGAAGCTTCTTCAGCTCTGACTGGATGGTGGGGAATGGAAGGATTTATATTCTTTGCATCCAGCTGGTCATTTGCATTCTTTTAGTCACTGGGGCTATTTGGAGGTTTATATGTGTCTTCAAAGTGACCTGAGTGGTGCAAATGAGTGTGGGGCTATGTCAATATTGAACAACCCTCTCTCAATAGAGGGAGAGGGATACAACCTCATCTATCTCCAATCTACAACGCAGTCCTGCAGCCAGAAGGCTCCACACACATTTGCCCTTCAGAGCTGAAGAAGCTTCTTGGATGAGAAGCGAAACATCTTGAAAGAAAAACAAGAAAGTCCAGTTGCCTCCTGAAAAAGTGCCATTGGGATAACCAAGCCTTATGAATCTTTGCATATTTTTTTAAAAAGATTGTCTTGACAGTTTTTTATAGGTTGCATATGGCTGCCATTCAGGTTTTTTTGCGGGGGGAAGCTAACTATTTGGAATGAAGGAGAAATAGGAAAAAAAGTTTCTTTCAAATAGCGTTCCAAATACTGCCAATATTTGACTTGTTGAAGAAGCCACCAGGATCCCAAGGCTAGAATAATTCATCTACTCCGTTAAAAATTGAAAAATTGGTAGAAGCTCTGAGCAGGACCCAGCATCGGATTATCTCTGTTGGTGAGGTAAAAAAATTGATAGGTCACTGATTAATGATTCGGTACTATAAATCAGTCATTGTTTTAGGACAATATTTTACATAATACAATAAATAAGTATTATCTCTTCCCCTGAGGTAGATTTAGAAACCTCTTTGACATTTGATTATTAGGTGACGTATTTCAATAGTTTTCCCTGTTTGTTCGTTTTATTCTGTTTTTTGTCGTTCATTGTTTTTTCCCCTTCTTTCGATACTTCGTCATTTTTCTATCTCTTTCTTTAAAAGTGGCTCAGAAATAAACAATAATCAATAAGTAAAAGCATCTTAAATATCTTTTTCCCCCAAACTCTTGAGCAATTTTCATCCTGGTTGGGAACAAATTCACATATTTTGTCAACTTCTTAGTCAAAAATGACAGCCAGGCAAACAGGGGATGAGAGATTAGGCCTCCGGGCTCGGTTTTGATGAGACACTTTGTCTAGACAAGCAATTTGTGTGTTCTTGTGTTGACATGCTCTGCCTCAGGATAGTAACCCCTCAGAAGTTGTCTCTCGTGCACCAACCAACAATGCTTCAAGGTGAGCACAGAAGCATTTTTTTCTCATTTTACGACAAGCAATACCCTGAGCTGTTCCCTTCTCCTATTTGGGAGCCAAGGGCCATTTCACTTCACCAAAGTACTTCAAAAGAGGCACTTTAGCATTTCAAGGAAACACGGCCTTGTGAAGTTCCTCACACTCCAAACTCAAGCAGATCAGTCTCACAGTTTTTGCCTTCTCCCACAATCAGATTTTTTTTTAAAAAAATCATCATTTTTTCCCCTTTGTTTTCTGAAAGTACAGGGAGCCTGTGCATTGTGGTCATAAGTCATGATGGTCATAAATCAGGGCACCCACATGACCAACCCAATTTTATGAGCTTTGCTGGCAACAGTTGTTAAGCAACTCAGGGCTGGCTGAGGAATTCTGGGAGTTGAGATCCACAAGTGCTAATGTTGCCAATTTTGAAGAACCCTGCTGTAAAACAAAGGAAAGCTGAAGTAAGTTTATAAGCACAGTTTCACTTAAGAGTCACTTTGCTTAATGACCAGGTTGCTGCTTCCAGTTGTGGTTGCTAAATGAGGATTGCCTGTATTTTGCTATATTGCTCAGGAAAGGGGGAAAAGACAGAATTTGTCATTCATCTGGGACAGAAGAAAACAATGGCTTGTACCGCAACTCGTGGCTCAAACAAGCTGTGGCTTACTGTGAGGTGTGCATTTTTAAAGCAACTAGCTGATGTACTTTTACCAGACTAATTGCCTAATCAAGTGTTTCTCAACCTTGGCAACTTGAATTTATATGGACTTCAACTCCCTAGCTAGCAATACTGGCTAGGGAATTCTGGGACTTGAAGTGCACACATCTTCAGATTGCCAAGTTTGAGCAACACAGGCTTAGTCCAAGCTTCCAAATGGTTATTTCGTGGGAGACACAGAAGGATAGGGTTGGAAGAAATATTGGAGATCTTCTAGTTCAAGGATGTCAAACTTGCAATGTCACGTGATGTGTCGCGATGTATCATGACTTTTTTGCCATTGCTGGCAATGGGGCAGACACGGTTTGGGCATGACGCATCCGGCCCATGGGCTGGCAGTTTGACACTCATGTTCTAAACCATCTAATGGCAGGACAAGAAGTGATGGATTGAAAATCATTAAAGGGAAATCCAACCTAGCACAGGAGAAATTTCCTGACAGTGAGAACAACTAATCAGTGGAATGGCTTTACCTTCAGAAGTTGTAGGTGATCCATCACTGGAGGTTTTCAACGAGAGACTGGGCAGCCATTTGTCTGGAATGATAGAGTCCCACACTTGAACAGGGGATTGGAATAGAAACCTTTTAAAATCTTTTCCAACCCTATTATTCTGTGTTTTATGTGTGGGCCAGAACAAGAATCCATATGCCATGGACATGGTTATCCAACCTTTGTTTGAAAACTGCTAGCAATGTCTCCATCATTCCAGATGGCCTTCTGCTCCATTGTGTAATATCTCTCATGGTTGGAAAATTCCTCCTTATTTACATCGACACTATATATGTGCCTTTAAGCCCAGATGGCAAAAAGTAGAAATAAGTATGAACTACAATACTGAACTTGGTGGTATGCATTCATTTCTGTGCAAGGGGAACTGACACAATCAAATTTCTGCAGGCAATTCTGCTCTGCTCTCTTGTCACACTCATCCCCCTAAATTGATTATCTTTACAGCAACTACTCTTTTAAGTGTGTGACTTTGTGACCAGAGAAGCTAATAAGCTCACCAACATAACTCCTAATGGACTACATACCTAATCTATATTCCGGACTCATTTGTCGCATTGTAAATCAGGCTCATTTGTCAGAGATATAGCCGCAGAGAGCACTAAACACACATTGCTGTTGTTTTATTGTTCTTATTAATTAGATTTATACTTTGCCTTTCTTCCTGGAATGCCAAGTGGCATTCATAGCACCCCTTCCTTCCTGCCCTTTTTGCCAAAAAATACCCAGGAAGGAAGGTTGGGCTGAACCAATGTTTCTCAACCTTGACAACTTTAAGACATATGGAATTCTGCCTGCCGAGTGAAAACTTCTGGGAGTTGAAGTCCACACATCTTCCAATTGCCAAGGCTGAGAAACACTGGACTGAATGATAGGAATTGATCTATGCTCTCCCAGTGAGCCTCCATGTCTGTTGGTGACCTCTCCAAAGCACCTGAAGGCAGGACAAGAAGCAATGGATGAAACTAATCAAGGAGAGAACCAACCTAGAACTGAGGAGGAATTTCCTGACAGAACAATTAATCAGTGGAACGGCTTGCCTCCAGAAGTTGTGGGTGCTCCACCATTGGAGGTTTTTAAGAAGAGATTTAACAACAATGACTGAAATCTTGTAGGGTTTCTTGCTTGAGCAGAGGGTGGGCTAGGAGACCGCCAAGATCCCTTCCAACTCTGTTACCCTGTTATTATCTTACCTTTAACCTAAGTCTTCTTAGTCTAATGCCACTCCTCAGTGCTTTTTTTTGTAAAAGAAAAAAGGTGCCGGAACTCACACATGTCATACAACCCGCCTTGCCTACTCTACAAGGTTCCATCCAAAAAAGGTGCCGGAACTCCGTTCTGAGCGTTCTATGAGAAAAAAAGCCCTGCCACTCCTTCACAGTATGCCCTGGTGGTTTTCAGTAACCAACATAAGTTCATATAAGCTTGTACTTTTGAGCCAGGATCTTATAAATTATATCACTCCCCCCCCATTTTTAAATATTGTCTTTTTGTACATTGTGGCTCCTCTCCCTGAATCAAACCGGAGTCTCTTCTTAGAGAAGATCATGTCTGAGAAATGGGTGTAGGTCTTGTATGATTTGGCATAAAATTTTGGAATTGCTATTCCTATGACACAGAACTCCAGATGACTGAGACCGAATCTTCTTCTTTCAAAGAAGATTCCAAATACAATGAGGGGGGAAAAATGACCATCAGAATTCCTAATGCCTACTGAGGCTCTGCCTTGGGGATAGAATAGCACTTATAGATTGCTTCACAGTGCTTTACAGCCCTCTCTTACCAGTTTACAGGGCCAGCACATTGCCCGCAGCAATCTGGGTCCTCATCTTACCAACCTCGCAAGGATGAAGGGCAGAGTCAACCTTGAGCCAGTCAGGATCGAACTGCCGAGCTCCTGGCAGTCAGGAGTCAGCAGAAGTAGCCTGCAGTATTACATTCTAACCATTGCACCACCACAGCTGTAAATGCAGGCTAATTGCCAAGTTCCTGTAATGCAGGAAGGGTGGGCCATTGCAACTAAGGAACTGGATCGTAAGTACTCCCAGGGAGATCCATCATAAATTTGAACAGTTGTTAAGTGAGCAGCTATAAGTTTTTTTTAAAAAAATTTAATTCCATTTATATCCCACCCTTCTCCGAAGACTCAGGGCGGCTTACAAGCTTAGCAGTAGCCTTCATTCTGTGTATATGCCTGCTTATTATGGCTTTCCCCCCCCCAAGCGGCATTATTACAAAGTCAGCTTAATTGCCCCCAACAATCTGGGTCCTCATTTTACCTACCTCGGAAGGATGGAAGGCTGAGTCAACCTTGAGCCTGGTGGGACTCGAACCTGCACTAATTGCAGGCAGGTGGTGTTACTTAAGGAGGCATTATCTGTACTTTCCAGAGAATTGGAAGGGGTTGGAATCCCTTCCAATCCCTTCCAATCCAATTAAGCTGACTTTTTAATAATGCTGCTTGGTGGGTGTGTGAAAGCCCTAATAAGCAGGCATATACATAGAATGAAGGCTACTGAGCATGCCCATGATGGCGGAGGTGCTGGGCTGAGCTCCGTGGAATGTTTCCAGTTTTGGCGTCCTTACCGGTCTTCTGGGGTTCCTGTGAGCCCGCGAAGATGTTTTTCTTCTGTGTTGTGGCTCGGAGAGTTGATTGATTTGAGAGAGAGAAGAGGCGGCATGTTGTTGGAGCTGCAGCCCTCCATTTTCCAACTAAGCTTCGGTGTCTTCATCTCGGAGGCCCTGGTGGAGCTGGGAGGAGCCGCGGCTTGGAGGGCTCCGATAGAGGGCCGATAGAGCCGCGGTCTAGAGTGGCCTCCGATATACCCGTTTGCTGAAATGGAGACTGACTCGGCGTTGGGATAGAACGGTGGAGTGATTGACAGCGAGCGGAATGGGGAGCGTTTTGCAGGCTCGTGGCCGCTGCGCGGTCTGTGGAGGATTGTTTGAAGTTATTTTGGCCTGTTTTCGACCGGGGAGGCCTGCGGCTGGCGTGGGATTGCCTGACTTCGGGTGCGGTGTGTGGCTGGCTGGGCGACGTGCTTTTTGCCTATGGTTTTCAGCCCCCTGCATTGGGGTCCATCGATCTGCCGTCTGGCGTCTCCTGCTCTCCCCACTTTGCTCTTCCCGCCTTGAGATGAACTCTGCTATCCAACCTAACTATGGTTACCCTCAAGTTAACCCTGATAACTGCTGCTCTTCTCTTTCTCTCTCTATGGTCCCTACTGAAGCAAGAAGGTCCTGGACGAGCCTCTGTGAGAGGGCGGCTCGTATATGTTATCATCTGTACCAACCAACTACCATCTGCTGCCTCCCTAGAGGTGAGAGATCTAGGGAGGTATGCCTTTCTGAGTTGGTATTTGTCCATCCCATGGTAGATCTGTGCCCTTCGTGAGAGGGAGGTGCCTGTTCTATTTCGGAGTCATCTGATTGGTACCCAGCTCAGTGGCAGGGAGCTGGTGAACTGGACACTTTTGACCTTGGACACTCTTGATCAGCTTTTCAGCTTTCCAACTTTTGACTGATGGACTGCCTGACTGGACTCCCCTGGACTAATGGTTTTATCTTACTCCAGCACAGCCTTACTGGCGCTCAGGGGTGCCCCCCTCTTCTGGGTGCGACCCGCCTGCCTTTCCATCAGACCTCTTGATGACAGGCCCAATTATTGGGACCCCGAGAGATGGCTGGGTAGGGACAGGAGCCTCTCTTCCAAATTTAACAAGAGGCCCCTGGTGTGTTTTTTAGCTAAATGTTTTGAGGGGTTAGGGAGGGGGGTGGGTTTACCGGCTCGGTTGGAAACTAGGGGGGTTCTGCCAACCGTTTCTCAGACCAGGTCAGGGATTGATCGCGCTGTGGTGGGAGTTGGGCTGGGGGCCTACGGGGCCCCGGGGCAGGGTGTGGGATTATTTATTCCCACGGCGGTTGGGAATGGCCGCAAGTGTAGGAACAGAGGGCCACATCAATTCCCAGGGGTGCGTCCCCGCTGTCTTCAAGCGGTGATGCGCTCCGACCCTCTGATTTCAGCAAGTGGTACCGGGAGCGAGGATGTGCAGCCACCTGAGCTCAGGCTCGTGTATTTCAATGCCAGGTCCGTTATGAATAAAGCACCTCTCATCCGTGATCTGATTGAGGAGGAGCATGCGGACCTGGCTTGCATCACGGAGACCTGGTTGGGCCCAGAGGGCGGAGTCCCCCTGGTTGATCTTAGCCCATCAGGTTTCCGGGTGCTGCACCAGCCTAGGGCTCAGGGTAGGGGCGGTGGAGTGGCAGTTGTTGTGAGGGAGACCCTATGTCTGCGGGAGGCCACCACAGTCCAGATAGCCGGGTGTGAGTCCCTCCTCCTGAGATGTGGTCCCAGAGCTCAGTTGGGCTTGCTGCTGGTGTACGTTTCACCTAGACACGTGGCAGCAGCCCTGCCTGAGCTTCTCGATATCCTCTCAGGGTTGGTGGTTGAGTTCCCCAAACTTATTGTTTTGGGTGACTTCAACCTACCATCCCTGGGGGGATCATCTGAGTTAGCTCGGGAGTTCATGGCTTCCATGACGGCCATGGACCTGAAGCAGGTTATTCTGGGCCCAACTCACGGGGGGGTCACACACTCGATCTGGTTTTTCTATCCGGATGGTGGTTAGATGATCTTGGGGGGGGTTCCCCAATTAATTCACCCCTGTCATGGACCGATCATCATCTCCTGCGGATGGTCTTCCGTTTTGCCACTCCCTGTCGTGGGGTTGCTGAGCCAACAAGATGGTTCCGCCCTAGGCGCCTTATGGACCCTGAGCGGTTCCAAACGGCACTTGGGCCCCCACCTGCCTCCTTTGCTCACAGCTCGGTCGATGCCTTAGTGGAAGCCTGGGAAAGGGCAGCCACAGAGGCACTCGACCAAGTTGTACCCATGCGGCCCTTGACCCGACGCAGATCCCAACGGGCCCCATGGTTCTCCATGGAGCTCCGTGAGATGAAGTGTCGGAGACGGGGCCTAGAGAGCTGTTGGTGGTCCAGCCGATCCGAATCCGACCAGTTACGACTAAGGTCGTTTACGAGAACGTATCTCGCAGCGTTGAGGGTGGCTAGGTCTAACCACTTTGCCACCCTCATCGCGTCCGCAGATAATCGCCCGGCCGCCCTGTTTAGGGTAACTCGCTCTCTTCTTAATCAGGAGGTGAGGGAGGAACCCTTGCAGGGTCGAGCCGAGGAATTTAGCCAATTTCTGTCAGACAAAATCGCTCGGATCCGGACCGGTTTGGACTCCGACTGGGCAGAGTCTGACGAAGAGGATACGGGCGGCCTTGTCGATTTAATCTGGGAAGAGTTTGATCCTGTGACTCCTGAAGAAGTGGACAAGATCATGGGGAAGCTGAGCTCCACCACGTGTTTGTTGGACCCATGCCCATCCTGGCTGACTTATGCAGCTCGGGATGGGACACGAGGCTGGCTCCAGGCAGTGATTACTGCCTCTTTGAGTCAGGGTAGTTTTCCCTCCGCCTTGAAGGAGGCGGTGGTGAGACCCCTCCTCAAGAAGCCTGCCTTGGACCCAGCAATTTTAAACAACTATCGTCCAGTCTCCAACCTTTGCTTTTTGGCGAAGGTTGTTGAGAGCGTGGTGGCGCAGCAGCTCCCTTTGTTCTTGGATGAAGCTGACTACCTAGACCCGTACCAATTGGGTTTCAGGCCCG